>NW_020664417.1:78427973-78453939 GCF_002925995.2 Terrapene triunguis
GAACTGCTTGGTTAGCCAGCCCCCCTGCACCAGAGGGCCTGGCCTCCAGAACTGTGTGTTCGCCCAGCCCCCCTGCACTAGAGGGCCTGGGCTGCTGCACCGCTTGTGGACTACTCAGCCCCGCACCGAAGGGACTGAGAGCTGAGTTAATAGACTGTTTATTGCGTGGACAGGGAGTCGGTGTGGCTCCCCTCCTGCCCTGGAGGGTCGAGCCCCGGCAGGAACCTTTTACACGTGGCAACGTATCTTGTCTCACCTTGAGCCCATGGGAAGGACAGATGGTGTGCACGGTACATTCAAATACAATGCAAATCTCTTGGGAAGTATTTTTGAGTGCCACCAAGGAGTCATCTCTGGCAAGGGATGATTTAGCAGTGCCCAGAGAGTGGGTAATCTGCTTCTGAGGTATGCTAGTCATCTCTCTTCGGTTTGGTGGTGGAATTTAGAGCTTCCTCCAACCCTTCACTGTGTCAGATGTGCTCAAAGCATGTGTGTCCGGGATAAGTCAGTCACTTCTTATACCTACACAGGAGAATCTGCACAGGTAAGATAGGTGCCATAGAAAGATTTCAGGCCTACTTGCAGTTTTTCAGTTTCTTTCCAAAGAAGTTTTAAATATAGCACGGTATGTCAGTAAATGTTCACTCTTTTTCCAGTTTACAGCAGTTTGTTGTTTCTTTTCAGAAAATAAGCTTGCCCTATATATTATCACAAAATACAAATCAGATTTGTATATGATGACTTTGTATACTTTTTATATATATTTTTGCTCTAATATTGTACAAGCACGTCTTTACCTACAAGAGCTCACCTACCTGACAAATACAACCAGGAGAGGAGACTCATCTGGTAGTCCCCAAACATATTTTCATTTTATATATAGTGTGTTCTGTAACCGTCCTAAAGCCTTGGACATATACAAAATGCATTCAGAGGGGCAGCCTCACCAGGGTGATGTTTAGCAGTGGGAGAGGGTTGCTGTTTTCCTTAACCTAGAAGAATCTGTTGGAGAAGTAAAGTTTTAATTTATGGCTGGATCATTATACGAACCTGCCAGTGAAAGTTTTGATATATACCGTACTTGTTTGCTTTAACCTTTTATAGGTTAAAAAGGGCACAAAGGATTTTAAATAAGAAAAAGACTGTGCTACGGTATAGTCATTACAGAGTAAACATCATCTGTTACAAATTAACTAATCACTTTGAGAACTATTCTAAAAGACAATTGCTAAAGAGTTATGGAGAGCCGGAAATAGAAATGTTGGTTGAAACTTGACAAAACAAAACAAGTGCATTTACCTGAACTTTGGCAAAGAAGATAAAGGCAAAACACTTTATAATTTCATGGGATGACTGAAGACATCATAGGATGTATAAACCAGAAACATTTTCAGTAACTGAGTAATAAGAATAGAAGTGTTTCTCTGATATTTATGTGTGGAGTGTTTATTTTCTGGGAAAGACCCATTTTATTAAGTATATTTTTCCCAAGGAGTGGAAAGAGAATAATCTTTAGGTGAAAATGTTTTAAATTGTACTAAATGTCCCATGTTTCCTGGTCAATCATAACCAGAACAAGCCAGTTGTTGGTCACCATCTTGATGCCTAAAGGGGAACCTTACTTGTGTTCAACAGGTTGTTACAGTGTTTGTGTCTGAGCATGTGGACTAGAACAATTTTGGAGGAAATTATGTAACTGAGAACAGTAAGGTTGAGGTCTATTCCTGTATACATGAAATATCCTCCCTTTGGCTTTCTGTCTCTGTCAAATAGATGAATATACATTTGTATTTTCACTGGTCTAATATATTTTACAATTTCACTTCAAGTTTATATCTACGTTTGATAGTACACCAGGGGCTCACTTCCTTGTCTTAGAGTCTAGATCTTATTCATTTTGGGTCATGTTGTGGTTTTTTTTTTTTTTTTTTTATGGTAAATATATTTTAAAGTATTGTGAGCAGTGCTGTTCTACATGGTTCTTCATTCATATTCATAAGAAATTAATCCACTTCATCAATACCTCTGCTCTATCATAGTTAAACTACGCAAGTTTTTAAAGTTGCTTTTATGTAGCTATTACAAGTTTTGTCCAGAGTCCCATAGAATCATAGAATATCAGGGTTGGAAGGGACCTCAGGAGGTCATCTAGTCCAACCCCCGGCTCAAAGCAGGACCAATTCCCAACTAAATCATCCCAGCCAGGGCTTTGTCAAGCCTCACCTTAAAAACCTGTAAGGCCTGGTCTACACTACGAATTTAGGTCGACTTTAGCAGCATTAAATCGAATTAAGCCTGGACACGTCCACACGACGAAGCCCTTTTTTTCGACTTAAAGGGCCCTTTAAACCGGTTTCTTTACTCCACCTCCGACGAGGGGATTAGCGCTAAAATCGGCCTTTGCAGGTTGGGTTTGGGGTAGTGTGGATGGAATTCGACGTTATTGGCCTCTGGGAGCTATCCCACAGTGCTTCATTGTGACCGCTCTGGACAGCACTCTCAACTCAGATGCACTGACCAGGTAGACAGGAAAAGCCCCGCGAACTTTTGAATTTCATTTCCTGTTTGCCCAGTGTGGAGAGCACAGGTGACCACGCAGAGCTCATCAGCACAGGTAACCATGATGGAGTCCCAGGATCGCAAAAGAGCTCTATCATGGACCGAACGGGAGGTACGGGATCTGCTCGCCATATGGGGAGACGAATCAGTGCTAGTTGAACTCCGTAGCAGTAAACGAAATGGCAAAATATTAGAAAAGATCTCAAAGGCCATGAAGGACAGAGGCCATAACAGGGAAGCACAGCAGTGCCGTGTGAAAATTAAGGAGCTAAGGCAAGCCTACCACAAAGCCAGAGAGGCAAACAGAAGGTCCGGGGCAGAGCCGCAAACATGCCACTTCTACACGGAGCTGCATGCGATGCTAGGGGGTGCAGCCACCACTACCCCAACAGTGTGCTTTGACTCCGTCAATGGAGAAACACGCAACAGGGAAGCGGGTTCGGGGTACGAGGAAGATGATGATGAAGACAATTAAGAGAGCTCACAGCAAGGAAGCGGAGAAACCGGTTTCCCCAACAGCCAGGATATGTTTATCACCCTGGACCTGGAACCAGTAACCCCCGAACTCACCCAAGGCATGCTCCCACACCCTGAGGGCACACAAGGGACCTCTGGTGAGTGTAAGGCAGGAAAGGCAGCAGGAGCAGAGACCGCCGCTACAGCCCCTGTGTAACTAACAGCCCTCCTCCCCAAGTCCCATTGCCTCCTCACCCAGACGCCCAAGAACACGGTGGGGGGGCCTCCGGCCACCCAGTCACTCCACCCCAAATGATTGCCCGAGCATCGGAAGGCTGGCCTTCAATAAGTGTTAAAGTTTTAAAGTTTTAAACTGCAGTGTGTCCTTTTCCTTCCCTTCTCCCCCACCCATCCCGGGCTACCTTGGCAATTATCCCCCTAGTTGTGTGAGGAATTAATAAAGAATGCATGAATGAGAAGTAACAATGACTTTATTGCCTCTGCAAGCGGTGCTCGAAGGGGGGAGGGGAGGGGAGGGTTGGGTGGTTGGTTTACAGGGAAGTAGAGTGAACCCAGGGGGAGGGGGGGCGGAGAGTTGATCAAGGAGAAACAAACAGAAGTTTCACACCGTAGCCTGGCCAGTCACAAAACTGGTTTTCAAAGCTTCTCTGATGCGCACCGCGCCCTGCTGTACTATTCTAACTGCCCTGGTGTCTGGCTGTGCGTAATCAGCGGCCAGGCGATTTGCCTCGACCTCCCACCCCGCCATAAATGTCTCCCCCTTACTCTCACAAATATTGTGGAACGCACAGCAAGCAGCAATAACAATGGGGATATTGGTTTCGCTGAGGTCTATCCGAGTCAGTAAGCTGCGCCACCGCGCTTTTAAACGTCCAAATGCACATTCCACCACCATTCGGCACTTGCTCAGCCTATAGTTGAACAGGTCCTGACTACTGTCCAGGCTGCCTGTGTACGGCTTCATGAGCCATGGCATTAAGAGGTAGGCTGGGTCCCCAAGGATAACGATAGGCATTTCAACATCCCCAACGGTTATTTTCTGGTCCGGGAAGAAAGTCCCTTCCTCCAACTTTCGAAACAGACCAGAGTGCCTGAAGATGCAAGCATCATGTACCTTTCCCGGCCATCCCACGTTGATGTTGGTGAAACGTCCCTTGTGATCCACCAGGGCTTGCAGCAGCATTGAAAAGTACCCCTTGCGGTTTATGTACTCGGTGGCTTGGTGCTCCGGTGCCAAGATAGGGATATGGGTTCCGTCTATCGCCCCACCACAGTTTGGGAATCCCATTGCAGCAAAGCCATCCACTATGACCTGCACGTTTCCTAGAGTCACTACCCTTGATATCACCAGGTCTTTGATTGCCCTGGCAACTTGGGTCACAGCAGCCCCCACAGTAGATTTACCCACTCCAAATTGATTCCCAACTGACCGGTAGCTGTCTGGCGTTACAAGCTTCCACAGGGCTATCGCCACTCGCTTCTCAACTGTGAGGGCTGCTTTCATCCTGGTATTCTGGTGCTTCAGGGCAGGGGAAAGCAAGTCACAAAGTTCCATGAAAGTGCCCTTACGCATGCGAAAGTTTCGCAGCCACTGGGAATCGTCCCACACCTGCAACACGATGCAGTCCCACCAGTCTGTGCTTGTTTCCCGGGCCCAGAATCGGCGTTTCACACCATGAACCTGCCCCAGTAACACCATGATTTGCACATTGCTGGGGCCCGTACTTTGTGAGAGGTCTATGTCCATGTCAATTTCCTCATCGCTCTCGTCGCCGCGCTGCAATTGCCTCCTCGGCTGGTCCTGGTTTTGCTTTGGCATGTCCTGGCTCTGCATATACTCCAGGACAATGCGCGTGGTGTTCATAGTGCTCATAATTGCCGCGGTGATCTGAGCAGGCTCCATGATCCCAGTGCTATGGCGTCTGGTCTGAAAAAAGGCGCAAAACTGACGGAGGGAGGGAGGGCCAACTGACGACATGGCGTACAGGTACAGGGAATTAAAATCAACAAAGGTGTCTGTGCATCAGGGAGACACACAAACAACTATCACACAGAATGGCTCCCCCAAAGATTGAACTCAAAACCCTGGGTTTAGCAGGCCGTTGATTTCACGGAGGGAGGGGGAAGCAAATGAATACAGAACAAATCTGGTCCATCTATTTTTTACATCTTAAGCTGGCAGCAGATGGTGCAGCATGACTGATAGCCATCGGCATCTTCTGGGTGCTTGGCAGAAAATGATGTACTACGATTGATAGCCATCATCGTCAAGAATCAGATGCCCAGAGTGGAAAGTTTGGTGCAGTATTTCTTAGAGGAATCTGCTGAAGAACTTTCCTGGGTGCCTCTGATTGAACTCACTGAGAAGTACGACGACGACGGATACCAATCGTAATACACCATCCACTGCCAAAAGGCAAGGAGCTGCTGCTGTGTAGCAATGCAGTACCACGTCTGCCGGCACCCAGATGACATATGGTGACGGTGAGCTGAGCTGAGCTGAGCGGGCTCCATGCTTGCCGTGGTATGTTGTCTGCACAGGTAACCCAGGTAAAAAGGTGCGAATCGATTGTCTGCCGTTGCTCTGACGGCGGGGGAGGGGCCTGACGACATGTACCCAGTACCCCCCGCGACACTGTTTTTGCATCATCAGGCATTGGGATCTCAACCCAGAATTCCAATGGGCGGCGGAGACTGCGGGAACTGTGGGATAGCTACCCACAGTGCAACGCTCCGGAAGTCGACGCTAGCCTCGGTACTGTGGACGCGGTCCGCCGGCTTAATGCATTTAGAGCATTTTATGTGGGGACACACACAATCGACTGTATAAAACCGATATCTATAAAACCGGCTTCTATAAATTCGACCTAATTTCGTAGTGTAGACATACCCTAAGGAAGGAGATTCCACCACTTCCCTAGGTAACCCATTCCAGTGCTTCACCACCCTCCTAGTGAAAAAGTTTTTCCTAATATCTAACCTAAACCTCTCCCACTGCAACTTGAGACCATTACTCCTAGACTGTTCTCAGTGGTACCATCTGGTACCACTGAGAACAGTCTAGATCCATCCTCTTTGGAACCCCCTTTCAGGTAGTTAAAAGCAGCTATCAAATTCCCCCTCATTCTTCTCTTCTGCAGACTAAACAATCCCAGTTCCCTCAGACTCTCCTCATAAATCATGTGTTCCAGCCCCCTAATCATTTTTGTTGCCCTCCACTGGACTCTTTCCAATTTTTCCACATCCTTCTTGTAGTATGGGGCCCAAAACTGGACAGCGTACTCCAGATGAGGCCTCACCAATGTTGAATAGAGGGGAATGATCATGTTCCTTGATCTGCTGCCAATGCCCCTACTTATACAGCCCAAAATGCTGTTCGCCTTCTTGGCAACAAGGGCACACTGTTGACTCATATCCAGCTTCTCGTCCACTGTAACCCCTAGGTCCTTTTCTGCAGAACCGCTGCCTAGCCATTCGGTCCCTAGTCTGTAGCAGTGCATGGGATTCTTCTGTCCTAAGTGCAGGACTCTGCACTTGTCCTTGTTGAACCTCATCAGGTTTCTTTTGGCCCAGTCCTCTAATTTGTCTAGGTCCCTCTGTATCCTATCCCTAACCTCCAGCGTATCTACCATTCCTCCCAGTTTAATGTCATCTGCAAACTTGCTGAGAGTGCAGTCCACACCATCCTCCAGATCATTAATGAAGATATTGAACAAAACTGGCCCCAGGACCGACCCTTGGGGCACTCCGCTTGATGCCGGCTTCCAACTAGACATGGAGCCATTGATCACTACCCGTTGAGCCCGACGATCTAGCCAGCTTTCTATTCACCTTATAGTCCATTCATCCAGCCCATACTTCTTTAACTTGCTGGCAAGAATACTGTGGGAGACCTTGCTAGCAAAAGCTTTGCTAAAGTCAAGAGCACTGAAATCCTCTATTTATGCACAGAACAGTATTCCTCTCCAATGTGTCTTTACTGTGGTTTGGAGGCATCAGGCTAAGCTATACACCAGATACTATGATTTGTAGGGCTTGAAAATAGATCAGTCTGCAGGCCCATTCAGTTTTTGGTCTTCCTGCAGAGAATATTGATAATGTGCTAATTGTAGTGCTAGTGTGACATCTGTCCTTCAGGGACTAGAGTGGGACCACTAACTCATATAAGCCAGTCAGGCCCAGATCCACAAAGGGATTTAGACATTGTTCTCAATCCCAGTTTTAGGCACCACTGTGATCCACAAAATCCCTGCTTGGCTGCCATCTAACCTTGCAGGTGCACAAACTCAGTGCCTAAATTTTTGCTGTAAAAGCTCTCTAAGCATCTACGTTTCTGCCTCTGGCCATGCACACTGCTACCTCATTCTAGGCATCCAGATACCAATCTCATGCCTAAGACCCTACATGAGTGGTGCCCAAACTTTTCCTCTCGCGCCCCACCTTACCAGTAATGGAATATGTCTGCATCCCCTGGGCGGGAAGCAGAGTTGCGGCCGGGCTGGGGGCTGTAGCCGGAGCTGGGGGCTGGAACTGAAGCCACAGCAGGGACCAGGGCCAGAGGCCGAGAATGGGGGCTGGTGGCCAAGCAGGGACTGAGGGCCAATGTCCGAACAGTGGCCTGAGGCAGGGCTGGGAATGTAGCTGGGGCCAGGACTGGGACAGAACTGGGGGCAGAGCGGGGCTGGGTGGCATTCTTCCCTCCCACCCTTAGGGGCTGGCCCAGGCCCTGCTGTGCCCCCCTTGACATTCCTGGTATGCCCCACAGTTTGGGGGCCACTGCCCTACATCATCTGCAAACCAGGAGACTACAGGCATTCCCCCATCTATCTTGCCTATATGGGGCCTGATTTGGTAGGCACCTATCAGATCAGGGCCCATTCAAAATCTGACTCATGGTGATGGTGCCACCTCCCTTATAATTTTTAACCCAGTGGTTAGAGTACTTACTCAGGATGTGGGAGATCTGGGTTCAATTCCCTCCTCTGTCTGATGGAGGAAAAAGACCCCTTTTCATATCCTGTCTCCCGCCTCTTAGGATAGTGCCTTAATCCCAGTGATGTGCTCCCTCATTTTTTCTGTTGAAGCCATTATTCAGGTGCTTAAAGTTAGGCATATGTTTAAGTAGTTTGCTGAATTAGGGTCTCAGTGGGTATAACCTCCCACTATATCCATTCTATCAAGAAAAGGGTCTTATTAGCAGCGTTAGACTCCAATTATGCTCACATAGAAGAGGAAGCTTTTTTCTAGTGGTTGGAGTACAGGACTAGAAATTAAGAGTTTTGGGTCTTATCTGTGTTACATACCAGTTCTACCGCAGACTTCCAATGAGGCAAATCACTTAGGCCTGATTTTGCAAAGCTGAAGGTGAAAATGCTCATGTGGGAGCTGCAAGGAACAAAAGCACTACCATATGATATTGCTAATCTGATCGAACTAAACACCATAATTCAAATAATAAATGTAAAGTATTCAGTGCTCTAGGAAGATGCTTTGCAACCAATCCTTTTGTTGTACTAAAAAAAAAAAAAATTCTGAATGATTTCCAATAATGAGTAAACAGGAGAAAATCTCAATCTTTTTTGAATATTCTGTGATTAGAAAACAAATTTGAGTTAGTTGGATAAATTATTAATTACAAATCATTCACCCAGGTCCAGTAAAAATGCCTTTCCATTTCATTCAGGTTCTTTACTTTTTGTTTCCTAGGTCATTTCTCACATCTTACAAATAAAAGCTGCTTCCTACATGAATTGCTTCAGGAAGAGAGATACAATTTGTACGTTTTCTAGGGAGAGACAATTTTATGCATTCACCCATAACCAATTATGGCTATGGCCCCAATCCAGTAATTGAACCCACACAAGCAGGTCTTAGTACCACACAGAGCACCAGTGAAGTCAAAGGTAATTGGATCCAGCTTCAGAATTGAGGCCCATAATATCGAAATAATTTAAAATGGGTGACTCTCTGTAGGTTCTTTTGGCTGTCTCATGCTGTAGCATTTAATCAGTCTAATGGTTTCCATTTAGTTTTTTCTTTACTTTAATTTCTGGAACAAAGTACAGTGGCTTGATCAGATTTTAGCAGAATGAATCATAGGAACTGGTTCTTGGACCTTTACCATCTTAAATGTGTTAACCAGCTAGGCAGGTCACTATTACAACACAAACCCTCTAGCGGGTCAATAACATAGGGAGCTAGTATTTGCCCTTAAACTCCCTTCCAGTACAGATTCCCCATCTCCCCCCCATCCCCCCGTATCTATCACCAAAAGTAATAATGACAAAGTACTAGGAGGCAAATATAAAGGTACAAACAGAACAAGGTTTATTAAACAAAGGACCCCACAACCAATAACAGTGAACAAGCAATAAAGCACTCAGATGTTAACAGACAAATAGATTGAAGCCAAGGACTCCAAACAATACAGGTGGTTGGTAGGTATACAATAAATCAAGAAAATTAATACATCACCGTGTCATTGACGAACAAGGAATGAGACAGTATCACGCAAGGACTCAGGAACACAACACAGGAGACAGGAACTCGGGAATGCACAGGAACAGCGCAGGAAATCGGGAGCGATCAGGAACAACAGGTAAGTAGGTTTTCTGGTCTTCTCTTCTGGTCAATGTTTCCTCTAATTTTTTCCATCTATGTGCAGAATGAATTTTGTTATGTGCACCAAAATGGAGGTAATGTGCGGATGTGCACCACCAGTAGAAACAAAAAACCTAGATATAACATATATTTTTAAAAAGTTACCATAGGTATGGAGGAAGAAGAGAGAATATTAAAACAAAGGATAATTAACAAGGTGCACTGCTTAAGATGTTTATTTAATATGAAATCAAATAAAAATAAAATTAACATTGCAAAAATTTCAGTTGCCTTTTAGAATCTTACATGTATCTATTCCTTTTGAGGCATAAAACAAAATTATCCATTTTCTTGATATAGGAAACAAATATTTTATCATTAGTATTGATGCATGAAATAAAATAAAGTTTACACTTTATGCTTGAAATTAAAGATATCTCTTGGCTTGACATGAAAACAGTTTTTTATCTTTGTGTGTGTGTGTGTGTGTGTGTTCCTTTTTTTTTTTTTTTTTTTTTTTTTTTTTTTTTTTTTTTTTTTTTTTTGGTGACACCTGAACGAAATTATTTTATTTTCTTGATTTAGGAGACCACTTGTCACTGGAATGAGACCCCAGACCAATAGTTATCAAATTAGATGATGGGGCAGACACTTGCTGCTGGCTATGAACATTTTCTCTTCCAGTGTTTATATACAGTGTCAAGGTTTACTTCTTCACCACTTGAAGTATGAAATTTGATCCTCATCGGCATATCCAGGTGATTTTATTTCAAGCTGTTTCATGATTTAGTTCTGATATTATTCATATGGCTAAAGCCACGCTCATGGTCAGCACTGGAAACTTGAAAGGTTGCACATATATCCACCAGTTGTGAAACTACACTGTATTATTCTGCATTTTGTAGACTGAAAGTCACCATTTTCTGGAAATTTATCATCAGCTTTGCTTCATGTTTCTCTGCAATTATGTATTTGTAAACATTGTACTCATTCACAATGGACTCCTTTTTTTCCATGGTGTTTTGGGCAGATGACTTCACTTGACTAAGGTCCAAAATTTTTCTGTATTGGTCAACTAGCTTGCTAATGTTTTCAATGCCAAATTCATAACTGATTTGCTGTGATGAAAGTGAGGCAAAATCAAAAGCTGACTATTCATTTAGTTCCTTTTCTAGAAACCTTTTATTCAGATGATCACACAGTAGAGAGATGAAACTTAGAATAGATTAACTGCTGAATTGTTCATCGCTTGTGCTTGATGCAATTAGATTTTTCACACTGTTGCTCCAAGAGACTGTTTGTTTCTCCTAGATAGCATCCTCTCATCTTGTGGATCTGGGCCCTTGCTAACTGTACAGCTTCAACTGTTAAAGAGCTGTTCTGAAAGCATTTGGTCAGTTCTGCTAATTCATATAACACATCATTTAATGCAGGTAGAGTGATACGGTAATTAATGTCAAAAAGCTTCTTTAGGCAGTACTTTGCTATCAGGTCATTATATGAGATTTCACGTTCAAAGTATCTAAGAAGGGTCTCTTAATTGTGCATCAAAGCACTTTCCGCGAAATGTCTAGATAGCCACCTCACTTCATTTAGAGGTTTAAATGATAGTCTCATTTTCTGTGACATTTGCCGTTTCCTCAAATTGTCCTCTTTGGACTGAGGATCTGCAAAAGACTGTATAGATGGTATTCAAAAGTGTCTCGGTTTTCTTCATCATTGGTACTTTGTTCCACACATCGACTAACCCCAGATTTTCTCAATGGGCCACACAATGTTGTTCTATTAAATGTGGAATGCACTCCTTGAGTTGTGTGGCAACACCATTGTTTTTTCCTAGCATGACAGAAGCACCATCAGACATGAACATCACCTTTTTCATCGTGTCCAGCTTATTGAGAATGTAGAAATCCACCAAACACTGTCTTAAGCACTGGAGATGCTGCATCTCTGAACTTAACAGAAATATCTGTGCTTTCTTCAATAATAAGTGTATGATAGGAAGACAGGCTAATCTCTGACATGATTTCTGTGTGGACAACACTATTGATCGATTCCAAAAACTCTAAAGCGTAGTTTTTGCTACGCCATCTCATTGGTTCATGCAGATACTTTGCCATGTGATCATTTATATTTTGCACAGAGTTCATGGAGCTGTTCATTTGTACTGCAAGCAGAACATTGTCTATGAGAAATTTTATTTCTTCTGGCTTTGAACATCAGTCTCTTCTGACTGTCACTAGTGGTTTCTAATAGAATACTTCACAAGTCAAATCCCAGTGGGTGAGAATTTATGCTTCTAAGAATATGTGCAGCAGATTCATGACCTTTGCTTAATAAATGCCTCTTCATGTAGTCCAACTTCCATCCATCTTCACATTTCTTGCCTGTAGAGAAATCACTGGATATTCTAGCTCCAGCACAGATTTTGCAGATCAAGCCCACATCAGCCCAATTGGAATATTTCCTGCAGTTGTACACGAATCTTGCCTCTAGATTGTTGAGATTCTGTTTCTACTATTTCATCCAGCCACTCTCCTTTGAACAAGAGGCAGCATTTCTTCTTAGGATTTGCCCCTTTGATGGGTGATGTTGTTTGCCTTCTTTTAAACATGTCTGTTAAAAGGATATGCTTTTGTTAATAAATAGAATCTTCACAAAAATAATTAAAATCAGTAATAATTTTTAAAATTCTACATTAAACTCTGACATTTTACTCAATTACGGTAGGCAAGACTTTACCAATAGTATTTGTTTATATGTTTGATGTGAGAGAAACAACTTGAAACAGTTAATCGTTAAATTGAACCGCAACATTGTTAAATTGAACCGAAAATCCTATAAGGTTATTGCATAAATGTACTTTTATCAGCAAAACACACATATATTACAAGTATAAATTCTATCAATCTTACCGAAAACTGGGTGAAAATCAAGAGAGTAGCAACTGCACGCCACATTGCAACTGCCCCATGACTACGTGTCCTCCTCTGTCCTGGTTTCTCAGCATGAAGAGAGGTGTCAGCACCAGCCCAGTGTACATGGAGCAAAATTCAAATTATTTTTTTATTTATTCCTATCAAAAACATAATGAAGCCCTGACATTCTGACAAAAGTTTATTTGACTGAATCTACCAAGATAAACACTATTGTGCGGCCGTGCAGGCACACAGCTTAGAGGGAACGCTGCTTCTGGTCTTGACTTGACGTCTCAGCTTGGTTCACTTACTAGGTACTGGGCCACCATGGGGGCAGACAGTCTGGAGTGCTGTGCGCTTAGTCCTTATATAACTTCCTGTTTCTGGGCAGATTACACCTGTTACATGATTAGTTCCCAGCTTAGTTTGAAAAAGGGCACCATCTTCACAAACAAGAAGGGGTACCAACATGGAGGCCAAACAACAACCCTGGTAAAACAAAATGGCGATTTAGGAATTGGCCCTACAAATATATATTTATTTTGATGAGTTATGATAATAGGTGAATTTAAGCCATGTTATTGGACTCTAATTCTTAAGGTTTATTATATTTTCAAAGTAGCTTAAAGGATTTAGGGGATGGAATTCCACTGATTTTTTTTTTTTTTATGGGATTTGGGCCCCTAATTCCCATAGGCTCCTTTGAAAATCCCACCTTGAGATTTAGAGAGAGAGAGTGTGTGTGTGTGTTGTGAAATCACAACTCTGTTGAAGTCAGTGGGAGTTTTGCCATTGACATCAGTGGGCTCAGGACTTCACCAATTGCATGCTTAGATTGTTATGTCTTCAAGGCAGGGGCTGTGCATTTTGCACAATGAAGTTGGTCTCATATTTATTTGTAATACAAATAAATAAGAAGAATTGTGCTATTTTTATACATTATGGTTCTTTGGCAAGACTTCAGAGGAATACTTTGCAAACTGTACTTTCCCAGGATCATTTTACAAAGCAGATATTGCCCCTCAGAAGGATGACTAGACAAATGTTACAGTAATAGAGATACAAAAAGGAGAAAAGAAACCATTTTCACAGAATGTGGTGATTCATTGTGGGCTGGATCCTGTAGATCTTACTTAGGCCCTGATGCTTTAGGATCTAAAGCCCTAGCTACATATCTTTTTCCAAATATACTGTAGTCCCAACTTCAAAAGTATAAAAGTGTAATACATGCATTTATGATAAAATTATTTCTGCAAAACAGTCTAAATTCAGCCCTGTTCTTCACACATACAAAGGCTTTTGCAAACCTTGTTGTGCAGTTGCATCCACTTAGAACAAAGATAGAACAAAGGTATAGACAAGACAGAAGTCAAATATAAGGGCTTGGGAGTTATGAGAACTCTGGGTATCCTGTAATATTGTGGGAGAAGCCTATAATTGAATTTAATAACCAGGTTCTTAGTACTAAAACAGAAGATAAAAAGAAAAGTTAAAAAAAAACCTAATAAAACAGTACAATAGATTGCCTTTGTTTCAACTCTCAGTAGATGAATCTGTCATATAACTACTTTTGATAAATTCACATAAGCATGTTTCAATAAACACAGCCCACAGGGTTCCTAATAAGCTTACTGTATAGTTGCTTTCTTTGTTACTCGAGCATGTGGACAAGGTAAATATTAGGGCTCAAAATTTATTTATCTAGTCCATCTATCTTTGGTATTTATAAGATGTCTCTGTTACATTTTCATCTAATAGTATCTTTAATGATATGTTAATTGATTAAATACAATTAATTAAGTAGTCATATTTTTGTAGCTTTTTATATGGCAACAAACATGCATCTTACTAACAGTAATTATTAATTGATAATTAATTAGAAAGGGTAATTCTGTTTCATGATCTCTTTGATTACTGATGTGATACTGACATTTGAATCAGTTAAGTCAATGGAAGTTTTGCTTAAGTAAAGACTGCAGGAAAGCCCAATATCTGTAACTGTCAAGTGTGGCATCTATTAAGGTTAAATGTTGGTAAAACTTTAGTGGTGAATGATCACCCAGGAGGAAATGAAGAATTAATCTTTAGTAGCTGGTCAGCTATTGGTAGCCTCTCATTGGAAAAAGAAAAATAGCTCATGGTTTAAAAAAAAAAAAAAAGGAAGTTGTGGTTATGGAAAAAAATTAACATACCAATGATGTATCCAGCAAAATAGACGTAGGACAAATAGATACTAGATATTTGGTTACCTTTTATTCAATACTCAAAAAAAGTACATTCACCTTCAAAAAAATCAGTACACCTATCCAGTTGTTTTGAATATTAATATTTGATAGACATGCCTGGTTGGTTAAATATGTGTGTATATATAGAGATTTCACTCAATTTATTAAAATCTCTAGTAACGATATACTATAGGTGTTGTAATGACGCTCACTCTGTAATATAATACCCTATGAAACAGAAAGATCTGATTACTATATTCCTGTCTCTTTAAACAAAAGCTAACATGTAATAAGTGTTATGTTTCTGATATTTACATGACAAAATTTTGTAAACTTATTAAAGCTTCCTAAATAAATAAATAAACATTAGCGGTGATTGAATTTGTGCAGAAATACTTTAGTGAAACTGTATGAGTTAGGATCTCGGTAAGAAACTGTTGCTGGATTGAAGAAAATAAGTAATTTCTGTATTGTGTTGTGGACCATAACCTGAAATCCAGGCACAATAAGATGGATAGTAAATGTTTGTTTAAATGTATTACATTTTAAATTATTGCATAGAGGGTAGAGAGTACTCTATTTATATGGGCAATGAGACAAATGTGATGAGAGAAAATTCTTAAAGAGATCTGGTTTCATTATGTATATATCTGGAAGTATAGATTACAGCATGTTTTACCTTTAAAAGGTACCGTGTCTGAATATTTTGCATAGAGCCATTGATTAAAAAACAAACACTATAAATATGAAGAAATATTGAGGGGTGGGGTGGTTCAGCTTTTACTCACCATGCACATTTGCTGTGAGAAATGTATATAACCTTCCCCCCCCCCCCCAATTTTGTAGACATTCATTCATCATTCGGTGGAAAATTAGAAAATAGAAAAGATGGAATTGTTTGCTATAGTTACATAACGATATACTTAATTACTGCACTACTTCTCATAGTAGAGTAATTTTAAAATTGGAGTGGAAGCCAATTGCTAGAGTTATTTGAAACTGAACTTGACAGAGTACTGGAAAGTATATCGTACTTTATGGAACAACCCTGAACTGGCGGGGTAAGAAGGGCCTTATCCAAAGCCCATTGAAGTCAGTGGAATCTTTCAAAAAGATCCTTAGTGAACTAAGAAGTCTTTTACAGCATAATTCATTACTGTTACTCCAGTTTTATGACAGTTTAACTCATTTATTTGAGTAGTTTCACCAGCTAAAAGGAGGAAAAATCAATTCCCTGGTTTCTATAATATTTCCTTTTCCATCTGTTGTAACATTTTAAGCAAACAATATTTTTTTAAAAGCTCACTTTGGATCTTCCCTCAAACCCAAAGAGAAGCAAGCAGTTAGGCACAGTCACTGTGTAATTAGACAAAATGAGATTAGTTTTGGAGTTGACAGTTTTGGCATATAACGATTGTGTGAAACATCTACCAAATAATTTGGAACACTGGTACCTCTGAAGAAAGGATATACTTGTAAGATTGTCTAATCTTTCAAATCTGTAGCATACTAGAATGGAGTCTGACAAGGACTGCAGGGAACAGATAGAACTGAACTTGTCATTGAGTCAGTCTGATGGCTGCATGATAGTAGAACCCACTGCAGTTTAATGAAACTGAGATACAAACACAAATAACACCCTCACCTGACCCCACTCACATAAATTCCGATGCTGTAATATAAAAATGGATATACATATTTGCTGTCAACAATTTCACATCTGCATCAAAAGTAGATCAAATGTTGCATCATAGCTACCCAATAACCATGCCACTAAAATATTATTATAATAATCAGATAACTCAGCTGTGGAATTCCCAATCAGGCTCCACTTCCAACCTCAACTATTAGTAAGTCTGTCTGACAATAATGAAATGTATATTTAAAATATTGAGCAAGAAAGAAAGTATTGCATGGGTGGTATAAACCGTGTATATAGTATATTGCATATGTGGACAATGAAGAACCAGTCCTGCAGACTTTATGTATGTAAAACTCCCATTGACTTTTCCATAAAGGTTGTGAGAATAGGTCTACCTTGCTGCCCCAGCACCCCTCAGATGTGGAATGGGACATTCTGCCAGCTAGTTGTCACCTGATGACCCAGGTAAAGAGAGGAGCCAATCAGCCACGGCTGAAGTTGAGAGAAGAGAGAGGTTCAGAAGGCTGCTGTCCCAGCCTTCTTAACTAAAAGACAGCTAAAGGTAAGGCAGAACTGAAGTTAGGCAAGGGGGTCACCCATCTCATCTTGACTAACTTCTCTTTTCCTACTCTCTTGGAGGATCAAGAGTCTCAGCTCTGGCAGGGATCTTCATTTCCTCCCAGATACCTAGTGATGTGAAATCTGTGGGGCTACTGCCCTTCCCTTCCCCTAGAGGCCAGGAGGAGGGCAGTGCCTGGCAAGTAAATGTGTTTTACAAAGAAAATATACACATGGAATGTGTAGGTGAGGACACTTCCCCACCCTCACTCGAGGAGAATATTTGTTAGGGAACCATGCTCTTAAACTTACAGCACTGTCTATGCCAGTGGTTCTCAAACTTTTGTATTAGTGAACCCTTTCACACAGTAAGCCTATGAGTGTGGGCCCCCCCCCTTATATATTAAAAACACTTTTTAAATATTTAACACTATTATAAATGCTGGAGGTGAAGCGGGGTTTGGGGGTGGAGGCTGACAGCTCATGACCTCCCATGTAATAACCTTGTGACCCCCAGTTTGAGAACTCCTGGTCTATACCTAATTAACAAGTCATAATAGCAAAAATGTAGACAATAAAATAAAACATTTGTCAACAGCTCCCAAATTTAAGAGCTGAACTATATAAGGAATGAAAATTGAATAGTTTTCTTAATGCTGCTTTGAAGATTTATGATTCAACACACTCTGTTTGTTTGTTATGGAAGCAGATCATACTAGTCTCTGTCAGCTCAATAAAATCATTGTTTGTTTTTAATTAAATCATTAAACAATCCCGTTTTCTGAACTGCTTACAGCACTGTGCAATTATTCTAACACTAAACTCCTAGTCATTCTTCAAAATGTCATAACTGTTGATTTTCTTAACATCCTTAAGACATTCTATGATAATTAAAAGGCCTGTTTTAATTAAATAAGTGTATATATTCTTTCATCAAAGTAGCTGATTCACCAAATATTTAATAAAAATGAAATTTCATATCCAGGAATATTTCTAAATTCTGAATGGCATTACTGTATATATGTGTTGCTTTTCATAATTACAACTTTATTAATTTTAGATATTGGCACACTTCTGTCATGTTTTGCAACTTTTTAGTTTTGGTAAGTATCGAATTGCATCATAAATTCTATTTATTATTGACTGTGGACAGATTTTTGTAAAATGATGCAAAAATACCACTGTCTTCAAATATTACTACTTGTTCCCAAGTTTTTCATGATTTTGATGAACTTGAAACAGGCCTAAACCTCTTACAACACTGTAGTTTTGCAACACAGCCAATTAGTCTGGTAATGGGAAATCTAGGTGCTGGAAAAAATATGGGATCAGGCCTAAAATATGTATTGTACAAATAGGAGATAACTATTGCTTGATGTGTTGAAAAAGCAGAACATGTGAAACCTCCAACGATGTGGCTTTGAACATAGTCAATTGGATGGGATATTTTCAACTTAAGGGACAAAAATAACTTCCATGATGAGCCCTATATTCTCTGTAAACATAAAGCTCCCATTCACTTTAATGAGAATTTTGAGTGCACAAGAAATGCAGCATGGACCCTGTAAAAGGAAAACTCCAGTTACTATATGGTAAATTTTCAGAAAAAATGGGTTAATAGAATCACAAATGTTCATTATTAATGTGTGTAACTCAGGTTTATTATTATTATAGTCAGGACAGGTAGCCATGTCTATAGAAAAGGTTAGAGAGACAAGGTGGATGAGGTAATATCTTTTATTGGAGAACCTCCCGTTGGTGAGAGAGACAAGCTTTCAAGCCATACAGACCTCTTCTTCAGGTCTGGGAAAGGTACTCTCAGAGTAACTGTAAAATGCAAGATGGAACAGATTGTTTAGTATAAGTAGTTAGCACATATTGTTAGGGACTATTCAATGTAGAGTGACCCATTAATACCTCTGCAGTCACAGGACAAAAAAAGGGGGGTTGTGGGTTACAAATTGTTGTAATAAGCCATAAATTCAGTGTCTCTGTCCAGTCGATAATTTTTGGTGTCTATCTGAGTAATGAATTTAAACATTCAGGTTCATCTTTTGAAAGTGTTCCTTTGAGGATGAGGACTGATAGGTCTGATATAGAGTGATCGCTTTGTGAAAAGTGTTTACCTACAGGTGATAGAGTGTGTTTTTTTAATTATTTTTTTTATTTTATTTTATTTTCCTATGTGAGTTCATTTGAGAGCATAGTGATTGTCTGGTTTCACTCACATAGTTATAGAGCCATTTGGTGCCCTGGATGAGGTATACCACTTATTGTGATAGGCATGTGTAGGATCAATGGATCTTGAAAGGTGTGTTGTGGGGAGACTTGATCATGGTTGAAGTGGAGATATGTTTGCCGGTTTTGCATCCGTTGTTCTTGCAGGACCTGGTGCCAATTTGAGTTGGTGTGCTCTGGTCTGTGGGAAGCTTTCTTCTTCTGATGAGCCTGGAGAGGTTGGGGGATTGTTTGAAGGCCAGAAGTAGGGGTTCAAGAAAGATTTCTTTCAGGATGGGGTCCCCATTGAGTATGGGTTGTAGTTGTTTGATGATATCCCATATGGGTTCCAGTACGGGGTGATAGGTCACAACTAGGGGTTGTCCAACAGTTTTGTTTAAAAATGTCTGTTTTTATTTAATTAAATACCAAAAGCTGAACATTTTTCAGTTTTCAAAATCCATGAGTCAAAATCTTAATTTTTCAAAAAACAAAAACATTTTGTTTTATTAAAAACCAAGGGTTTTTTTGTTTTGTTTTGTTTTGTTGAAGAACTGGAAAATTTCCACCAAACGTATTTTTTTATCAAATTTAGAAAAATGAAAAATTTGTTTACATTTTTGCCATTTTCTGACCAGTTCTAGTGTCTAGATTGTTTGCTTATTGGGCAAATTTAGCACAAATTCTTGATTGGACACACAGTCTGCATGGTATGATTCGTTTCCCTGATTTGAAGAAGTGTAATTCTTAGAATCAGGTTTTTGTATCAAAATCAGATTTCATTTTCCACAAGTATTCTCCAGGGTTCGATGAAATGTATTGTTATGGCAAATATTCCTGCCAGTATACTTGTTCACTAGAATATCTGCAGAAAGAAAACACAAGGAATGTAAACTAATTATAACGTGCCATCGCTGGTAATTAGTATCAATGGTCAATGTGGGTCTGGCTGGAGAATCTTGCCCGCATGCTCGGGGTTCTGCTGATCGCCATATTTGGGGTCGGGAAGGAATTTTCCTCCAGGGTAGATTGGCAGAGGCCCTGGAGGTTTTTCGCCTTCCTCCGCAGCATGGGGCAGGGGTCGCTTGCTGGAGGATTCTCTGCGACTTGAAATCTTTAAATCATGATTTGGGGACTTCAACAGCTGAGTCAAGGGAGAGAATTATTCCAGGAGTGGGTGGGTCAGCTTTTGTGGCCTGCATCATGCGGGAGGTCAGACTAGATGATCATAATGGTCCCTTCTGACCTTAAAGTCTATGAGTCTAAACAGTCTCAGCAAGTTTGTTTAAAAATTTGAACTCATATTCATGGAAAAAAATCTTGCAGTATTCATCCAGCTCTTGATTTGAGGACCATTTGAGATAAGAGCTCAATGTGTAGACTCGTAGCAGAAGAATATCTAACCCTTTTGAGTATATATTGCAGATTTTGGAACATCTAACTATCCAGTCTGATATTCTGTCTCCATCAGTGGTCAAAACTCAGTTCTTCAGAGCGAGACTTAGGGGAAAAAAATACATTCTCCACCTCATAATGCACCTAGCCAATTATACAGTTCTGTACATTGAGTTGGGAGAATGATCTATGTCAGAGTGTGAAGTGGGATTTCCCTGCATCAAAAAGTACTTCCCAATTTATTGCATGGCAGGTAAAATCTGAAAATGGCAAGCAGCTTGTGGAAGACATGCACCCTTCTGGCTGGGCATGCATAGCAGCTCTTTCCTCATCTATAGCCTCCTGCTGACAGCTGCTCTAGCCCTGTGGTGGTCTCTCTTCTTGTGACTCGTCCCTCTGGCCAGGTCAATTTAAAGTCTCTCCCCATCTGGGGTAACAAAAGTCAAAAAAGGTCCCAACACAAAAAATCCTTCTGCCCCCTCTTGGGCTATTCCTTGCTCCCTCTTGGAGGATGAGCTTCAGGTCCATCCTAGGCTCAGTAGTCCTTATATTGAGCCTGATGCCTTCTCCAGGTACAGCAAGGTGGGCTAATTGGGGTCTCAAACGCCTGTTAATCTTTTGTTCACCTGTTTGGGGTAGCCACCCTATCACACAGACAAGCCTGCTGAGGCTCCACAGTAGCAACTGTAGGTTACCAAAGGTGGAAAGGTCTGTTCAGAAACAAAGAGACTTTTGGCCAGAGAGGGAAGGCACATATCCAAAGCTATGGAAATGTTTGTGGTCAGTTTTATGTTTGTATTATTGGTGGTCAGATGTTTAGTTTAAATAATAATATGAGGCAGTCACCCATCCTTAAGACCTAACACTGGCACGGTAATATCCCTACTGTCCTTCCCTTAGTGTCAGAAAGTGGTATTCAATATACTGTTGTTCTCCTGCAAGGACATAGAGGGTGGAACATCAGAGGTGGGAGAGAAGGTAAGGGAAGAGAGATGAAACATTGGGGAGTGAAAGGGACAATAGGGGAGAGGTGTAGAGATGTACAACATCAAAGGGGAAGGTCAGAAATAACACATGGGAGGAGAGTTGAGGGGACAGGATGCATTTCACAGTCAGGGCATGGGGGACGCACACCACCACTCTCCAACTACAATCACAGCCCATGGGCATAGCCTGTGGGACAGAGGCTTCCCTTGCCAGTAGTGGGTTCCAGAACTCCACCCTTTGCCTTGGGGTGGAGACCTCTCCTACAGCCTCTGAGGAGCCAAGAATTCATCCTCAAGTGATGCCAACACCATTATCAGTCACACTCAGCTTTATCAGCAAACAAACTGCCTCAGTGTCCCTCAGCATCAGCTCCTCAGTCACCAGTGAGAGGCCTCCATCCCTCTGGGCTCTTGGCCAATCTTCACATGCAGCATAGTGCTGGCTCACCAAGGCCACCCGCTCAGGCTGCTCCCTGAGCTTGTGCCCCGGACCTGGGCTCAGACACTCTGCAGTGTCTCAGCAGCAGCCATTGCTGCCACAACCACACATCCTCTCTGGTTGCCTGTGAATTCTTCACCCAAGTCCCAGAGAGCTTTTAACAGGAAGTTAGGGGCAGGATTTCCTGCCATCTCTCTATCCAACCAGAGCTCTTGCCAATCAGGGCTACAGATTTCTGCTCTGGTGTTACATTCCTCCCTTCCAGTGAAAGGAAGGAGGACCAGCATCAGGAACTCAGGGGTGGGATTTTCTCCCAGTCCCTTACCCAACTTGGGATTTGGGACTGGCTCCCTCTCTGCCTACCCCCTAATTAATCAGAGGGCATGGAGGCTGGGCTTCCCTTTCCTGCTGGTGCTATTCTGGGGCGTGACTGCTCCACACTTGCTATGCCCTCCTACACAGGGAGTGTGATCAATGGATCTGTGCACCAACTGACTACACTATAGGGTAGGGTTCTGTAGTAGATTATAACCCCTCAGAAGCAAGGGGGTAGCATGCAAAAAAGAGATGCAGAATTGCTTTCCTGGGGTGGTACAGCTATGTGCCATGCCTTACAGAGGGCAAATTAAAAACACAATCTAACTCTCAGAGATTAGGAAGAAGCCATTTAATAGTACTAAATCTTAATTGGCTTTGTCTAGCCTGGTTTTGTTTTTAAATTATTTTATATGCATTATTCAATATAAAACATCACCAAAGACTTGAAAGCACTTGGAGTCAGCAGCTTAATGCAAATCTGCTGAAGTATAACCAGAGTTTAAAACCTGATCTAACTTGAACATTATACATATACAAACTGTTGAATTCAAGTGAGAATTCTCATGTGTGTATTAAATTACAGTGCAACCCTGAGCTGACCCTTTAAGAGGAAGATAATACATATAATAGTGTATTCGATACAAAGAATGTGCTATAAGCATGCACGCATCTGAACTGCATGAGGGGAGAGATGGGAAGAGAGGTAGTGTAAAGGCAGTTAAAAGGTGAACAGGGCACCTTTGGAAGTCTAAGACAGAAAATTTAAAAGAGAGGCATTGTATAAAAATGTCATCTGATCTACATAGCTACTACATCCTCTGCTCCAAAAATTGTCACTGCAAATTATGGAGCATGTAGTTTATCCAACAACATTGCTTTAGTCTGAAATTCCTGACTCTCTCCTTGATGAAAGATAGTTTCAACACTTTACATTGCTCTGCAGAAGAATCCCTGGCTACCTTAAAGGGATGATTTTTGCCCTCATTTTTGCCATCACCAACAGTACGAATATAATGTGAGGAGACATTATGATCTCTCACTAAATCCACATGCTATTTCTCTCCTAAATACTTTCTGCAATATTTCTATTTACAGTTTCAACAAACTATTCTTACTTTCAGAGGGATTATAACAACACTGCGAATGTTTTCCTCTGTGGGACTAATATGCTTGAATTTCCCCCCCACCTCCATATACATTGTAGTACATCTGGGGGCAGCTTTCAGAGTAATGTTAAGACTTTTTTTTGACTATGTTTGTTTCTTTTATGTATGAAAGAGAGGGAGGAATATGGTGGTTTTGCATCTACTCTTGAAAATGAGCATGTGGGTGGTTTTTAGTAAATTAGTAATCTATTAAATTTATATATGCCCTTTGTCCTGAGGCACTTTAAAAACTTTAACATAAACTATATTATCACTACATCCACCATTGAAATATAAAGGGCTCACTTTATCCCTTAATGAGATGCACTGTCCTCTACAGTAGAATACAGCAACTCCTTAACACTGCACAGCAATACAACACAATGGCTGAAGGGAACATATTTTAAAAAAGCTGAATTGTACTTCTCTGAAGTAGCTAAACCTTTTGAGACTCATGGGCACTCACTTCAGTAGAGGGCAAGGTATCCATGATTTCCACAGAGAGTGGGGCAGTTTAATGTCCACTGAGGAGCCACTTCAGTTCAGGGATTCTCCATTTTTTTAGTAGTGTGAGCCACATCTGAACAGAGATTGTCTCACTGACCAATTCCCATTCCACCACCCAAACACAGTCCCATTCACGATCAGCATGCCTGTGACAACTGCAGCAATTGCCTCCAAGGAAAAATCAGATTAGGAAATTACTCAAGAATTTTAAGACGACTAATAGGATAAATGTTTTGTTCATTTGAAACAAATTGTTTATGCTCTTCATTTAAATCTCACTCCCATCTGTTCTGTTTTTCTCCCCACATTTCCATGCACATGCTTCCCTACTGGCTGGTCCTCATACCTCCACTCTTCTGCATATTCTTTTCCCACAGATAGCACCTGGTGGTTACTGGTAGTCCCTCTAGGGACTGGAGTATATAAAGTCCCACTCCAAAAAATACTTACACACTTGCTTAACTTTACAGACTGTGAGTAGTCCTACTGAAGTCAATGTGCACAGTGTGTAAAATTAAGCAGGTGCATTAATCTTCGAAGGATTGGGGTTTAATGGTAGTTCCTGTTTCCTATCCTTCTCCTCCACTTATGGAGGAAGTTGGGCTGGCTCCTCCCCCTTGTTTTCATATAACTCTGCCCTTGTGAAGAGACAGCCATGAGCCCTCAAAGATTTGCACATAAACGCTTTTGAACTGTTATGGTTCCATTGGTTCCAGTCTACTTCTTTGATCTTGCTGCTCTGCAATCAGGGCTGGACCCCCCAGGCGTTGACCTCCCACCCCAGACTGCCACTGCACTATGGGCTTGTCTTCACTGCAAAGTTAATTTGAATTATAACTCAAGTGTTGCTCATTCCTTGAATCCTGTCTACACACAAAAACTCTTAACTTCTGTGTGGTAGTGCTTTAAACTTGAGTTGTCTGGCCTATCAGGAAGTGTAGGCTAAAGTTTGGGTTACCACAACTTATCAGCTCCATTCTCTAGTGCGGACATAGGCCAGCTCCATTCAAGTGTTGCTAGTCCTCCGGTGCCTTCCCACAATTCCCCCGTATGCCCAGAAAGGACAAACAATTTTTTCCACAATTCACTGGGAAAGAAATCAAGTGGTTCAGCTTACTTCAGCACAATAAAGCATGGAATATGTCCCTGGAAACTTTAGTGAATGCAGCACTAGTCTGGATACAGAAGTCGAGTGTTATTTCACAGTGTAGCCACCCTTACTTGAGATACTTCTCTCCAGTTAGCCTAACTTGAGTGTAGTCAACTCCAGTTAACTCTGCAGTGAAGACACCCCAAGTCTCCAAGGGCTAGTGGAATGTGAGGGGAAAGATCTGTCCACTCAATAGGGCAGGAATAAATGGGTTATGGATACTTTTGTTGGCCCCCTGCTCTAGCCCCGGGGCAGCCTGCCTGCTGCACCCTAAACTCCTCATTCCTGGCCCAGCCCCATGCCCTGCACCTCCTCCCGTACCCCAACCCCCTGCCCCAGCCCAGAGCCTACACCCAGCACCCAAACTCCATCCCAGAGCCCACACCCCTCCCACACCCAAACTTCCTCCCAGAGCCTGCACCCCAAACCACCTCCTCCACCCAAACTCCCTCCCAGAGCCTTAGGCAAGTGTGGGGGACGGGCGGGACTTGGACCCGTTCTGGGGACCACCAAAAATTATACAAACCTGCCGCCCCTGGCAACTGGCAAGACTGATTAACACTTAACTGTCACAGTTACTAATTGGAGAGACAAGGTGGGACCAACTTCTGTTAGTGAGGGAGACAAGCTTTTGAGTTTACACAGAGCTCTTCTTCAGGTTTCGGAAATATACTCAGAGTGGCCAATAAAAGATACCACCTTACCCACCTTGTCTCTCTAATATCCTGGGACCAACACAGCTACAACACTGCATGTAGTTTCTAATTGTGAGTTAATCCTGTTGTGTGGATGTAAGCCATTTTGTTAACTGGTTACAAATTTGGTTAAAC
>NW_020664417.1:78453949-78459331 GCF_002925995.2 Terrapene triunguis
GGTTGAGGAGGGACTAAAATTCACACTTTTGCTGCTTCTGTTTGGCTGGAGACATTTTGCTGTGGACCAGGATAACAAGAAAGCAAGTTCGGGTGCAATAACCTCAACATTGCAAATAACTCTTTTCCTATCATCCCACAGTTCATCAGTCACTGCTTTGACATCCTGTTTGGTCATGCTTTTATAGGCTACTGACATGATGGACAAAAGCAGTCAAGGGCACAAGAAGGAGAAAGGAACTGAGTGTTTTTTGTGCTAAACATAAAAAAGACAGAGATCAAGAGAGAGAGAAGAAGGAGCTGTTCCTCGGCAACAGAGATGAATTCACTGGTATTTTAGCTGGGGTTCCTACAAGTGAATTAGGAACAAAGGATGCAGGGCTGGCAGGGACTTCCTGGGTCATCAAGTCCAGGCCCTGCTGTTGCAGGCGATCATATAGTTCTGTTAATAAAGTTATCTATATCTACACACAGTTATTGAGACACTGTCTTTTTGTCCATTGTATTGTTTTCTTATTTGCACAGTAGTATTGCCAACCCTATACATTCAAAAATCACACAGACTCAAATATCTCAACTTTAGCTTAATCATGAGATTTGATTTCAAACATTTCTTCTTGGTCTGTTTTCTGATTTTTGAATGCTCAGGGGTAATTGCCCCTGTTTGTGTGTGCCCATTTCAGGAAACAACCTGAAATGTACAAAAAAAAAAAAAAAAAAAAGGTACAAAAGAAAGACACACAGGGTTAGGTGTGGGCTGATTAGACACCATGATTACGATGTGAATGAAAAATATACTGTCAAGGCACTTTTTGTCTGTGTGCAGTTTCTGCAGTTGTTACCTTCTGTTCATAGTAAGTAGGACTTGGGTTTATTTTGTAAATAAACAATGAACACTAGAAAATACCCAGACTCTGTCACCCATTTCTCTTCCTAGAGGAAATTTACCCCATTGCAAACTCCCAAAATCTGTTGCCTCTCAAATTGTCAACAATGTAAACAAAGCAAAGCTAGAAACTATGAGCTGGGAACTGCAACAGCGAGAAAAAAGCAGGTGTGTACTTTATGGTGTAAGAGAAGGAAATTGAAATAAATACAGTTTTTCTAATGAAATAAAGTGAAAAGAGGGAGGGTTTCTGTAAATCAGTAAAAGCCTGAAGTTCAATGGCGTGCCTATGAAAATTTATAAAAGCCTTTGCACTAGCAAGTGATTTATGAGTCTGAGGCAGGATAATTTTGAAGTAGGTATTGGCTGCAGAGCAC
Source organism: Terrapene triunguis (assembly GCF_002925995.2). Lineage (NCBI taxonomy): Eukaryota > Metazoa > Chordata > Testudines > Emydidae > Terrapene > Terrapene triunguis. The sequence goes on from NW_020664417.1 coordinate 78,455,212, forward strand.
TTACTTTGCCTGCTAAGAAAGAGGAGTCGGGAGGAGAATTTTCTCCCACCAAAACCCAAACCATTAATCCCCTTACATAGAATCATAGGACTGGAAGGGACCTCAGGAGGTCCAGTCCAGTCCCTCGCACTCATGGCAGGACTAAGTATTATCTAGATCATCCCTGACAGGTGTTTGTCTAACCTGCTCTTTAAATGCGTGAGTATGGTGCACACCCATGAGCCTTATGCTCCCTCCCGGAAAGACTGTGTCATTTATTCATCACCAAGAATCAAAGAGTAACAGAGGGGCAGAAATCAAACCTATAAGTGTCCTTCATTCTTTGTCAATAATATATTAATGTTCTTCTTTTTGACCTCAGGGGTTAGCCAGTTTTTGGAGTCTTGAGGATGGTTTCTGTTATGAGGAGAAATTGGTGTGGAGTCAGATATTTCTTTGATGCAATCCTCTTTATTTACAAAGAATATACAATGTCCTCCCTCCCAGAATACAGTTGGAATCAAACAACAGGAGACCTTTTGTTTGCTCATAGTTCCAAGCCCCTTTCCAGCCAGCACTTAGCCCAAAAATTCTCTCAACTTTTTCTCAGAGTCCTGCTACCTATGCTTCTGTGGTTGTGTCTGGTGCTACTTTGCTGCCTTCTTTCTTCTGTAGTGGTGTTTATGCATGTGTCTACACTCTCACCCTCTCTCCCATGCTCAGCTCCAACAAACAATAACCAGTAAAACCCCTCCCTCCAAATAGATCAGTGTATGACCAGCTCCGCATGGCCTTCGTGTTTTGGGGGCTCCTATTGTTTCAGCTATCTATTCCATAATGGAGCTTAATTGTTTCTTATGTTGATCTTGAATGAAGGGCGTTTTAATGCAGCCCTTAGCATAACATTAATATCCACATTTTAAGAGCTAGCATTAGAACATGTCACTGGGAAGAATAGAAGGAAAATCTATTGTGAAGCTCTGAATACCATGTGCAGTACATTGGAATTGCAGCACTATTTTTCACTCATGTTGTTACTAATTTCACAGTGATTTAAATGCTTTAAAACAGATTTCTCCTGCATGCTGTCAGGATCAGAAGAGCGGGCTTTAGAGGAAAGATGAGAATTTAATTTATTGACATGCATAGGCCATGTGTACACTGCAAAGCCTATACTGTACTGGCTTAGCTACAAAACGATAGCTGTGCCAGCATAACCCCTCAGTGTAGACAGACTGCATCAGGAGAGGCATTCTTCCGGCAGCCTAGTTGCACCTACATCAGGAGTTAGGGCAGTATAGATACGTCACTCAGAGATACGGATTTTTCACACCTCTGAGTAACGTAGTTATGTTGACCTAAATTTTAAATGTAAACCGGGCCTTAGCTTAATAAAATGAGGGGATGTCCTGATGTCAAAGAGAAAGGGAAAGTTAGAAATGTAAAACTGCAGGTAGGGGCAGATACTGGAGTATAGATTTGGCTTGCTCTTTGGATATTTTCTTTTCCAAAAATATTGAAGGCCAAAAGAGGAAGAGCTAATAGTGAAAGATTGTCCAATGAATTGTTCTTCCAACAGGGCAGTTTATGAACCTCTGTTCCCTTCTCACTCTCAATTATGATAAGGCTTTCTACCATCTCAGCTTGGCTAGCAAACTCTGTCCCATCCTGGCTTATTCTGATGACCTGGCCTCAGTTATTCATGCATTCATCACTTCTTGGCTGGATGACAGTGATACAGTATAGCTGGACATGAAGCCTTCTGCACTCAGGGAACTCTAACTAGTACAGTATGTTGAAGCATGTCTCCTTAGCAACACAGGCTACCATGAACATACCAAGACCTGTCCTTTCCTCTTTACACTGGCTTGCCATAGAATCTCAAATCAAGTTCAAGATCTCAGTACTTATCTTCAAAGTGTTCCATTGCCTGGGGCCCAGGATATCTAACAGATTGTCTAAAACTTAAGGACAAAGACTGGGGTCAACAAACTGTGCTTCTCTGGCACAGTGGAACTCTCAACAATAAGAGTAAATCTCGTCTGTGCAGGACAAAAAACTTTCTCTGCGGACAGTCCAAGACTGTGGAATAAACTCCCACGGAAACTAAGGACCTTCACAAATCTCACCACTTTATGCACCAAGTGCAAGGCACATTTCTTTGACCTTGTCTTCTCTCATATAAACACACTGCAATAGGTACATATTTGTATACAAATAACAAACTGCCAAAACAAGACACTCCACTGTATATACTTCTCCTTCTGGGGAGAAGATGAGAGAACAAACAACATGTGACAGATGTGTAGTCACATCACTTAATGCACTACTGAAAGGCACTCGGATACCACAATGAGAAGTGCGGTATAAAAACCTATGTAGAATAGAGATATCAGTTTCCCTTTTCTTCTTGCCAATAGTGCTATTCTTTACATCCTAAGCAGGTGGGGAAAGAACAATCCCAAGTGTATTTCTGCCTCTCTCTTCACTATCCAGGAGGAAGATGAAGATCCCAAGGTACGTTGCAAGGGAGGGAGGCAGGCAGGCAGGCAGGGATAGCTCAGTGGTTTGAGCATTAGCCTGCTAAAGCCAGGGTTGTGACTTCAATCCTGGAGAGGGCCACTTAGGGATCTGGGGCAAAATCAGGACTTGGTCCTGCTAGTGAAGGCAGGGGGCTGGACTCAATGACCTTTCAGGGTCCCTTCCAGTTCTATGACATAGGTATATCTCCATCTCCATATATATATATATATACTTTCAAAAACAGCAGAGTTCAGGAGAAAACGATGGTATCCTGGCCAACCTTCCCTTTTCTCAATAAAACAGGCTATGTGTGAGAGCTGGGGCAAGTGCCTATTGATTGCTTCATTGCCCACCAAGTCACTCTACTATCGGTAAGTATTTTACTAAGATCCTGAGTATAAAATGTGCTCTATGAAACCAAGGCCTTGTCTACCAAGTTTTGTTGCCAAAGCTGCCTTTTGTCTACCCAAACAGTGAGTGTGTACACACTGCGAGGCAAATTTTGTCAGGGAGAATGCCCGGTTTTGGCAACAAAATACATCTCACAAGAGATTTACATCTTTTTCCTCTACATTTTTCATCAACAAAGTGCAAATGTAGATACCACACTTCATTTCTTCGCTTTAATTGGCCTCCAGGAGGTGTCCCACAATGCCCATCCTGACCGCTCTCGACAGCAATTTGAACTCCACTGCCCTGCAGCCAGGTAAACAACCATCCTCCCCTCCCCCTTAGAAGCTTCAGAAATATTTGAAATTCCATTTCCTACTTGCTTGGCGTGGAGAGGTCTCATCGCATCTTCCCAGGTGACCTTGGCGGGTTACGCAGCAAACACTCTCCCGCTTGGACCACTGCAGAGCTGCTCAGTATATGGGGAGAGGAGGCTGTGCAGTCCCAGCTGCGCTTGAGCTGCAGGAATTGGGATACCTATGGGCAGATTTCTCAAGGCTTGTGCGAAAAGGGCTATGATCGGAACATGCTGCAGTGCAGTGCGAAGATAAAGGAGCTGAGGCAGGTGTACTGTAAGGTGAGGGAGGCAAACTGTCACTCAGGTGTTTCGCCTAAGACCTGCCGGTTCTATAAGGAGCTGGATGTTATCCTCGGTGGTGACCCCATCTCCATTGCCAAGAGTCCTGTGGATACTTCGGAGGGCACAGAGACGGCGGAAAGAGGACCTAACTCAGAGGACAAAGTTTTTGATGAAGAGGTGGAGTTGGATGAGGATGTGCAGCTCTTCACGGGGTCACCCGGTGGCAGCCTGGCAGCCAGGAACTGTTCTCTACTCCAGTGGTGTCTAGCCAGTCTCAGCAGTTGCTCTCTGGCAAGCAAGAAGCAGAAGATGAGACTCCTGGTAAATGGCTGTGGCTTGTGTAGTGCGGTGGTGGGTTCCGGGCATAGAAATGTGGGAGGTTGGCTGTGTTTCTGTGAGCTGGACATTTCCCTGTGTAGGTAATCAGTATGGTGGAACGGGGTCAGGGCCGGCTCCAGGCACCAGCCCACCAAGCACGTGCTTGGGGCGGCACCTTGGGGCGGCGCTCGGGTTTTTATTTTTGGTTCATAGGGGCAGCGCTGGAGGGTTTTTTTGTTTCCACGGTGCGGCGCTCGGGGGGGGGGGGGG
>NW_020664417.1:78459431-78603547 GCF_002925995.2 Terrapene triunguis
GGGGGGGCGGGGGTCGGCACGGCGTGGCGCTCGGATGGGGGGCGGGGGCTGGCGCGGCACGGCGCTCGGAGGAGGGCGGGAGCTTGGCGCAGCACTCGGATGGGGGGGCGGGGGCTGGCACGGCACGGCGCTCGGAGCGGGGCGGGGGCTTGGCGCGGCGCTCGGATGGAGGGGCGGGGGTTGGCGCGGCGCTTGGATGGAGGGGCGGGGGCTGGCGCGGCACGGCGCTTGGAGGGGGCGGGGATTGGCGCAGCGCTCGGAGGGGGGGCGGAGGTTGGTACGGCGCAGCGCTTGGAGGGGGCAGGGCTTCGGGCAGTGCGGTGCTGGGGGGGGTGGGGGCTTGCGCGCCGCTCGGGGGCGGGGCTTCGGGCGCGTGGTGCTGGGGGGGTGGGGATTTTGGCTGCGCGGCGCTCGCGGGGGGGTACGGCGGCGCGGTGCTCGCGGGGGGGCGGGTACGGCGGGGCAGCGCTCTTCTTTTTTGCCTGGGGCGGCAAAAAAGTTAGAGCCGGCCCTGAATGGGGTGTTGATGCATGCCGAGATCTCATGGAAATCCTCCAGAGACATCGCCAGGAAAGTTTCCTGGAGGTACTCAGTAATCCTCTACCGAAGGATCAGTGGCAGAGCAGCTTTGTTTCTTCACCCAGTGTAGGAAACTTTCCCGTGCCATTCGGCAATCACTTGTGCAGGGACCAAAGTGGCACATAGGTGAGTAGCATAGGGAGCAGGGCGGAAGCCACAAGAATGGAGTAGATGTACCCTCGTTTCCCTGCTTACCCTTAGCAGTGAGATGTCTGCTAAAATTACCCCCATCTATGGAAAAGTGTTGGAGAATTTTAGAATTTGTTCCCTAGAATGCTGCACCACGAAGAGTGTGTGCTCTTTTCCCCATGTGGTGCGCCCCCCCTCCCAACACTCACCATGCTTTGGGTGTTCGCAGAGATGTGTGCCTGGCTAGGGTGAGTGAGAAAGTGACGGCAATGTTGCAAAAGGTGTGTTTAAAAGAAATGTTTCAATGCTGTGTGTGAATTTAACAATCCTGCTTCTGTGCATTGTCTCCTGTGCTTCACCAGATGTGGCCTTCAGGAACACCCCACACACTCCGGCCAAGCGTCTCCACCAGATAAGAAAGCGCCCAAGACACAGCAAAGAGGACATGTTCCGTGAGGTACTGCAGTGCTCCAATGCAGAGAAAAGGGAATGAAAGGAGTGCTGGGAAGTCGAACGGCAGGACAGAAAAGAGAATCACGCATTTGTTAAGGATGCTACTGAGCGGATGACTGAAGTAATGGAGGAGCAAACACAGATGCTTCCCACCTTCTGGGACTTCTCAGTTTCCCCTTCACTCCATCTCCTTGGACAACTTTCACAATAATAGCTGGACCTACACGCAGCTGTGAAAGTCTGCCCTTCCCTGGTTCTTCCTTTCCCGCCAAGCATCTGTGTGTTTGTGTGTGCTGTTTCTTGTGCAATACAAGCAAATTTTTATAATGGTAAATATCTTTATTTTTTTTTTCTAGAAGGCAAGATTGCAGGCACTGCAAATACATGCACTGGCATTTTAATCACTTTATTACAGGAATATAAGGCCTCAAATGTCACCATTGCCCCCTAGGAAAACTACATGTAATGTAACATTGAAGCAACTCCGACAGAGATATATTACTAGTGATCATTGTCAAAGTGCTGCCTCAAAGCCTCCCTGATTCAAATAACCCCCTCTGGGCTCCTTTGACAGCCCTGGTATCTGCCAACCGGTCTGCCTCAGCACTCCACCCCTGAGCAAACCTTTCACCCTCAGCTTCACAGAGATTATGCAACATACAGCACGCAGCTATGACCATAGGAATATTATCCTCAGTGAGGTCCAACCTGCCATAAATGCATTGCAAGCATGCCTTTATACTGCCAAAGGCACATTCAACTGTAATCCGGCACCTACTGAGCCTGTTGTTGAACCACTCCTTACAGCTGTCCAGGTGTCCCGTGTAAGGTTTCATGAGCCACGGCTGTAAGTGGTACGCAGGGCCCCCCGGGATCACTATGGGCATTTCAACACCCCCCCCCCACTCTAATCTTCTGGTTAGGAAAGAAAGTCCCCACTTTCAGCTTTCTGTACAGGCCAGTGTTCCTGAAGATGGTGTGTTATGCAACTTCTCAGTGAAATGCCCACGGTGATCCACAAGCACCTGCAACACCATGGAGAAGTACCCCTTCCTATTGATGTACTCCGTCAGAAGGTGGTCTGGTGCCAAAATTGGAATATTTGGGCCATCTATCACACCTCCAGTTAGGGAAACCCATTTCTGCAAAACTGTCCACCATTTCACACACATTTCCCAGAGTCATGGATCCTTCATAGCAGGATGTGATTTATTGCCCTGCACACTTGCATTAACGCAGCCCCAATGGTCGACTTCCCCACTCCAAATTGATTTGTGACCGAATGGTAGCAGTCTGGAGTTGCCAGCTTCCACACAGCAATTGCCACACACTTTTCTACCAAGAGGGCAGCTCTCATTCTGGTGTCCTTGTGCCGCAGTGCTGGGGCAAGCTTCACACACAGTTCCAGGAAGGCGGCTTTCCACATCCAAAAGTTCTGTAGCCACTGCTCGTCATCCCACACCTGCACGACGATACAATCCCACCATTCAGTGCTTGTTTCATGAGCCCAAAAGCGACGGTCTACCCTATGCACCTGCTTTGTGAATGCCAAAAGCAATCTAAAGTTGCTCCTATCCAAATCACACAGAATGTCGGGTGCCTACAAGTTTTCAGTTAGGAACTTCACAATTAACTGCGATGTCTTCATGACAGTTAACAGAGCATAGGAAAGCAGTGTAGGATCCATCCTTTCTCATAAAGATGCCGGGGTGCACAGCAAAGAAGGGCCATTGAAAAAATGTCGTGAAAGAAAGCTGGAAACTAATGGAGCGCTGGGACACAAAGTAATGCATCATGAGACATTTAGCACTGTCCCAAGATGTGCCACTATCCACTCTGTCGTCCCACAACACCTACCGACAGAACGACTGTGGGATAGGTACCCACAGTGCACTGCTCACACAGTTTGATGATGGTGCCCACACTGTGGATAAGATCTGCTGACAGAGGGAGCAAGTGTGAACATGAAATAGAGATTTTTATTATGTCAACTTTTGGGTGTCGACATCACTTTTGTTGACACAAATTGGTAGTGTAGACATGGCCCAAATATGCTTCTGTTCTTAGCAGAAATAAGGTAGGCATTTTTGAAGCCATCAATAAATTTGTCTGCTTAGTGCACAGTTCATCTCTGACATAGTATAAAATCACAGCCTAGACTTTCCCCCGCACCAACATCCTAAATAGATTGTCTGCACTCACGGACACAACATTAAATCACCAGTAAGGATGAAGGTGATAGTAAATAAACGGCTAGGAACCTGCCACCTTATATTTGCAATACATATGATGGATTATGCTAGCATAGCTGTATACAATAGCAACTCTTCTGTATCAAATGACACATGATATTTTATGTTCCCAGTTTCACAAGACTAAGTTAAAGCCACTTCCTCCCTAAACAGTGTTTCCACCCATCTCACGTTCTTATATGACCCTCATTATAGTATCTTTTAATGAATTTATCTTCACAGCATCCCTCTGTGGTAGGAAGTTCTATTTCCCCCCATTTTTTACAGATGGGGAACTGAGGCACAGAGAGACTAAGGGCTAGATTCACGAAGGGAGTTAGGTGGTGTGAAGCTGAGCGTTGCAATGCCTAACTTTTAGGCTCCTAGAAAATCACAGGAACAATCCTAGTTCATGAATTGCTCTGGGGCTTAGGTTGAAAATAGGAATCTGGACATCTACAGTGATGTATGCGCAGAGGAAGAAAAATAGGTGCCTAGGGAACTTTTACCCTAAAATTAGGTGCACAGTGAGTGTGGGCACCTAAGAGTTTGGGAGAAGTTTTATGACTTGCACTGGAGCCCTGCCACACAAAATTGCTCCCACTGGTTCGTGAGTATTCAAATCTCTGTTTGGAGTAGACTTGCTGTAAACAAAGCTCACCACCATTGGTCTTTCACCATACCCAATTCCACTGGTGCAGTATCTATGCGAAGGGAGATTGCTGGTGTAATAACCCTAATGATGCAAGTAGTTTTGCCACTACCATCCCACAGTGCATCAGTCACTGCTTAGGTTGACAGTCTAGTCTAATTTCTGCAGTCTCCAGTTCACCCAGCTTCAAAATGGGTACCTGATCCTTTGTTAGGGCAGTCAAAGGCAGTTGGATGTGAAGCTAGCTATGAAACGGATATACCTTAACTATGTCAGCACAATGAGCCATTGGCTATGGGGAACTTTGGCTATATAGATTTAAATTTACTAGAACCCACTTAAGTTTACCAGAAGCCAATGGGCTGCACAGCCTCTGCTGAGGGGTCCTCCTAGCCTTCCTTCTAAGCATCTCCTGAATGCCATGCCTAGCTATTTAGGTGCAGCACTGGGAGCGAGATACATGCATCAGTTACAACCAAGGTCTTGTCTACCTATGAAAAATGAGTGGTACAGTTATTTTAAAGAAACATGGTAAAAATGTGTTTGCTATAAAAGGCTTAGAACTTATTAGCTGGTCATGGTTAGCCATAGCAGGACTGTCTTTATCTACACTATGTACTAAGTAGTGTTTTTAAAAGTGCGTTAATTACAATATGTACATTAACATGTTTTAACACGCCATTCATTTTTCCAGTGTAGGCAAACCACATCAGAGCTGAATTTCATCCAGTGATTTTAGCGATTTAGTAACTCTTGAGAAAACATGCAAATTTCATAGTCTCTTCATAGTTAAGGAAGTATGTATTTTAAAGTATTATTTTTATCCCTTTTGTCTTTGTCAGATGTAAATCAATTCATCTACTTTAATTCCTTTCATTTTATTTGCTTTGCAAGGCAGAATAGGCTATTTTTTGAACATTTGAGGTTATCAGAGGCATTTAACAGATATGAAAGTTTAAGACTTCACTTTTTCAAGTTGCCTATTTCAAAATTTAGTTGGTTTAAATTGAAACTTCTAATTTATTTAGGTCTCACATGGGACTTGTGGTGTACTTTCAATGATAATATATTTTTCCCAAATGTATGATAAGACTAATGTATTTGAACTGGCTGGTATATAGGTATATGATTTTTCAGGATGATAGTCTATAGTTCTTGAAGTCTACACTGAAGCAAGACTGGCATATGGGCTTAAATATATCCACATCTAAAGTCTCCAAGATAGTTTAAAAACTACCACAAGGACTCCTACAGGAAATCAGTGATGTTTCATATGCTCAAATGAGCAGAATTTAGCTCATAACGATTCAATGGTTTGGCTACATACCAGCTCTAATTTAGGAGGAGAACCCTCTGCCTTTAGAAATCAGCTGATCAGCAATAGAGGGGTTTAGTACCAAAAAATTCAATAAGACAAAGAGGGGTGAAAGCACAAATATATATTTGAGGACAAAACAGTTAAAAGTCTACTTAAATAAAGGAAGAAACCACAGGAAAAATGGTTCATAATCTAACAGCAAGTTTATAGCACAAATGCTGCAGGGTTTTTTGTTTTGTTTTAATTTATAACATTACCTTTACACAAAAAGTAAAATAAAACAAGAGAATGTATGTTTGCTGGAAACGCTATTAAGCTCCATGACCTAGAGTCTTGAAAAAAAATATTTTAAAATGACCTAATTTAAGCAAACACTTTTGAGATGCTTCAATTCAACTCTATCAGCATATAAAAGCAGTAAGATACTTTCTCTATTGCACAGAAAGAAGCTACTACTAAGATTTCTTCTAGCCCAAGTGAAATTTAGAATTCAATATAAAGTAACGCTTCCTGTAAAAGTACTAATGAGAAACATAATATGCTTTCCTTGGCTGACAGAGCAGAAAAGAAAGTTAGAGGACTTATTCTTGTTTTTCTTGAAAGCTTAATTGGGAGAAGAAAGGGATAAATGATGAATACATTGTGAGATCTGGTAACCTGTGAGTAAAGCTCAATATATAGAATATGCCTTTTTTTTGCTTATCTTACACTAAGTTAATATTTGCTCTCTGATTTCCTTCATAAGGGAGAGTGTTGCAGCTTAACAAGTGTCTGAATGAAATGATGCATTGAGACTCTGTATTCAGGGGTCATCATATATAATCACTCGTCATGTTAGGGTCTGAATATATTAGACTGAAGCAATCAGATTATAGCACCAGGTAGGAGGATCATTTTTCAATGGGGGAAGGAAAAAATGAACTATACTAATATTGCAGTATAACTCAGTGCTGAGAAGAAATATATGTGCATCCTTTGAAGCTTTTTCCTTTCAATAATTAAACTGCCTACCTAAATGCCTGTATATTTCATTTACAAACTCCCTCCCCCTGCTTGATTTAAAGGGGGGAAAAAAACAAACAAACAAAAAAAAAAACAGTTTGCAAAGAAATACCTGTTAGGATTTGAGATTAGAATTTCCATAGTATTATTTTCCTTTCCAAAAATTGTAACAGTAATAATTAAAATATCTTTAATAATGAAGACAGATTGTGCTGTTCAACATATGATATATAAGGCTGCAAGTTTATCATGGAAGTCACAGATTCCGTGACTTTCCGGGATCTCCGTGACTTCTGCAGCAGCCGGTGTGGCTGGTCTGGGGGCCACCTGAACAACTCAGGCAGCCCCTGGGCCAGCTGCACTGGCCACTGCTGGGGCAGTCTTGGGCCACTGTGGCCCCCTCCCTCAGCAGCAGCAGGAGATTGGGTGTGGGAGGGGGCTCAGGGCTGGGGGCGCAGAAGGGAGTGAGGGCTCTGGGTGGCACTTACTTCAAGGGGGGGCTCTCTGGAAGCGGTGACCTCCCCCCTCCCCCCAGCTCCTAGGCAGACGTGTGGCCAGGAAGCTCTGCACGCTGCCTCGCCCTGCAGGCACTGCCCCTGCAGCTCCCATTGGCTGTGGTTCCCAGCCAATGGGAGCTCGGGCAGAGAGAGTGCAGAGCTGCCTGACTGCGCCTCCTCCTAGGAGCTGAGGGAGGGGGATGTTGCCGCTTCCGGGGACATGTGGAGCCAGGAAGGGAGCCTGCCACCCCTGCCCAGCACCAGCAGGGATTCCAGGCCACGCATCACTGCCCATATCCCCCAGCATCAGTGGGGGTCCTGGCCTGCATGCCCCCACCTCCTCCCCGTACCTGCGGTGCCCCCTGGACTGCCCCCCCGAGCACGTGTGGCACCCCTGGACCGCACCCCCTCCCAAGATTTAGTCAGGGGTATTTAGTACAAGTCATGGACAGGTCATAGGCTGTGAATTTTTGTTTACGGCCCATGACCTGTTGATGACTTACTAAAAATACCCGTGACTAAAACATAGCCTTACTGATATAGCATAAGGAGACATTTGAGCGTCTCACTGCAGTAGTTTCCTGTTACCTTAGTACTCCATGTTAGCTTGTTATAAAGAGAAGCTGGCAGCCCAATATTTAGATTTTTTGAAAAAGAAAATCAAAGGTTACAAGAAACCTCATGACTGTGTTGATTTAAAAGACAAGGGAGCAAAATGTTTTTATAAACACTCCCCTGCAGTGATTCTCAAACTTTTCCCTATTGTGGCCTCATGTCACAATAGAAACAAGTTTCAAGAATTCTTTCTGGTAAGTTTCAACATTGAGCAAATGCCAGAGAACAACAAAGGGAAATTGAATGAAGACAAACTAGTATATTTTAACTGTTTCAAGCCACGTATAAATAATCAACATAGCATATATGGTGAAAAATACATTTAAAAATAAATATTTAGTAATCTAAGATGTAATATCACTTGGTAAAACTGCCCAGGACTATGCCAAGGACCCTGTGTTTCAAACTCTGTGCGTCATGCCTGCGATCCTTCTCAGTCAGTGATGACCATCAATGCTGTCTACTGCCTGGGAGAAGCTCACACTTCAGCTAGGTGCTGTATTTCCCAGACGAATCCAAGAAGGCAGAGTTCTTCATCTCTGCAAGTATCTCGTGGAGATGGCCATGAGACCAAACTCAGACCCAGGCCAGGGTACCCCCTCCTGTACCTCAGTCTGATTCAGCAAGGAACACGCCTCCCACTACTATGTCTAATTCCGGTGCAACCACCCCACTGACCTCATGGTGGGGCCTACTTGGGAAGTTTGGGGCTAATAAGCACGGGGCTAATTCTTCCTCTAAATCCAAGAAAATGGACACTCCCTCCATTAGCTCAGCCTACAGGGACAGAGCACATTCCAAATACAACAGACATGAGAAGAAGACCCAGAAACTATGGGATCCAACTGTCCCGGGCAATGAACCACTGGTACTACCTTCACTGGCACCCCACAAGGCACAAGAACTGCCCATACCGGGGAAGTTCTCAGCACGGTGCCAATGGAGGAAAGAGTGCCCCTCACAGCAGGAAGATCCAGATCCGTGGCTGAATCTCAAGAAGTCTTTGCCTTACCAGACCCAGAGTCCCTTCCCGCTATCTGGCCCCTCCACTTCCAAGGAGATCATATCCCCTCCATGGAATTTGCCTATGGTACGGGGTCTCTTGCCCTCTTTGCAGGTACTATACTCTGTTCCATCAGCTCTGATGGTACCACTTCTAGAACTAGCAGATCTAGTTTACTGGCCATATTGGGGTCCCTGGACACAGCATCCACCCGATCCACTAGAGAATCACCACCTGCTTCCCCTCCAAGGGATCCATCGAGCAGGTTCACAGATCTAATAGCAGAGGAAGACACTTACACCCCAGTCCCGACCTTCCCATCTTCCTCCCCTCTTCCTCACCAGACAGAGTGGTAACTACATCATCCCCCTCCCCACCAGGTGACTTCAGACTGTTCCAGGAGCTGCTAGGAAGAGTTGTAGGAGAACTCCAGATTACATTGAAATAGATTCAAGAATCGCAGCATAACCTCCTGTATTTCCTACACACCTTGGCATCGGCAAGAGTAGCACCCCAATTAACAATGTCATATTGGAGCCAGCCAGAGCTGTATGACATATCCCTGCCACGTGTTCTGCCACTACCAAAGAAGCAGAGAAACAATACTATGTCCCGACCAAGGGATCAGAATTCCTCTTCTCCCATCCGGCTCTGAACTTGCTGGTGGTTCAGGCTGCTGCAGAGTGGACCAAGCAGCAACACCCTCCGTCCACTCCTGAGGACAAGGATGGGAAATGCTTCAATCTCCTAGGAAGGAAAGTCTTCTTTTCCTCCACTTACAATTCAGGATAGCGAATTATCCAGCCCTATTGGCTAAATATGACCTCCTGAATTACACCAAGTTCAAGGAAGTCACTGATGCCCTACCAGAAGATTGTGCCCGCTTCCAGGCCCTCGTTGAGGAAGGGAACCTTACAACCAGAACTGTCCTACAGTCTGTGGTAGATACAGCTGATACTTCCTCCAGGGCCATGGCCATAGCTATCATGATGCATAGGGAGTCCTGACTTCATGCTTTTGGTTTTCCTAGGGAGGTCCAGATCCAGAACACCATCAAGGACCTCCTCTTTGATGAATCCCATCTTTTCAAGCAAAAGACAGATGAGTCTTCACATACATACGGTAGAAAGACTCTAGAGCTCCCCTCCGCTCATTGGGCATAGAGACTCCTGCCCTGAAACAAATTCCACTGCCCATCATCCATCCACAGATACAGAACTCCTCAATTCTATCACCTTATGAACCTCATGAAAACACCAAAAAAAATTAAAGATCTCGCTTCCCTTGTCTCCCCTCACTGTCTTCCTCATGTCAAGCCCAGCCTGAGACCACGAGGTATTGTTGGCACGAGCTTGAGAACCACCAATCACAGAGCCTAAGACCTCACGACCCCTCCACTCCCTTTGGTCGCTTAGCACCAAGTACAATAACAGACAGACAAATGGGTGCTGAATATCATCCACCACAGCTATACAATCAAGTTTGTCATGCTACCTCCTCCAAACCTCTCCCCCACCCCCCGTCTGCCTTCAGGAACCACTCTCAACAGTATCCTCACCTACCAGATGAACTCCTTGCTCCTCGGGGAGCAATAGAACACATTCCTCTAGAGTAGGCAAGCAGCGGGGTGGGGCTAGCCAACAGCTGGCTGGCCGGTGGGTGGGCAGGGTGGTGAAGAGGCCAGTGGCAGGCTGGGGAGTGAGGGTGAGCCAGCAGCAGGGGCAGCGGCAGAAGGCCAGTGGTGGGCAGGTAGGTGAGCTGAAGGCAGGGGGAGCAGGCAAGCTGGCGGCAGCGGCGGCGGGGGGGGAGGGGGGGGGGGGGGGGGGGGGCAGGTGAGCCGGCGGCGGCGGCGCGCTGAGGTGAGCGGGCGGTGAGTAAACTGGCATTATCAGTATTTTATTGTCAAATTTCCAATTGAGGCAATAGCCCTCACAAAACAAAAACAAACACCCACGCTTTACTTGGCTTCTAACCAAATATTTATGGTAATGAAATATGAACAGATTTAACTCTGTGTGTATAAAGGTATGTATTTTCATTTAGTGTGCATTAGGAAATTAAACGTTAAATGGATAGTGACTTGACACAGACAAATCTCAATTATTCCTTTTATGACAAAACAGGATGCTAAAATATTAGTATGTATGATCTGCAGCATATACCATTAGCTTTGGACCAAAACATTTTTGTTTCGCATATAACAAAATATTTTCATTATGTGTTGTATTAATACATCATCAAGTTTACAGCTGTACTGCTTCCTGCAAAGGTGCAATACAACCTGGGTCTTAATAAGCAAATTCACACCTGCATAAATTCAGTAACATGAAAAGGATTTTAATAGAATGGGCAACAAATTTTCCATTGTCCGTTAAAAGTTCTACCAAAAATATATTTTCTGTAAAATCAAAATTTCTGAAAACATATGCAACCATTCCCAAATTTCAGTTGTACATATAAGTGTAGGGAAGAAAAGGAGTGGGGAATCCAGGAATAGAATTACAGCTAAATTATGCTGTGATACATACTCAACGTCTACTGAAGTCAGTGAAAGCTGTGTTTGCATACGTGATAGGAGAATTTGGACAGTCTACAATTGTAAAACTTGATCATTATGAAGACACTCATTTTCTATTTCAGGAGTTTAACTTTGTCCTTTAAAACCTTGAATTTGGGATTATTGTTCACTTTCTTATTAAATATGACTAGAAGATCCTCTTGTGATTTATGATGTTCACCAACTACTGCATGATACTGGGCTAAAACCTACACAAACAAAAAATAAATAAATAGTTCAAGTTAACAGGAATTATTTCCACTTCTTTACTTAAACATTCCACACTAAAATGCACACACATTATGTCTCAATTCAATAATATTGCTTAATTAAAATCCAGCAAGAAATCTATTAATACTTACAACTCAAAGCTGAAATTGCAAACTTAAGTATGTCCTTAGGTGGTGTTTTGCTGGATTGGGGGAATCTCCAATTTAAAAAAAATCACAGAATAAACTCCTTAATCACGCATTTTTGAATCTTTATACTATTTACTAATTAACCAGTTCACATTCAACGGCATATGACTATATACTTAAAGTCTTTGTCTATGTAGGATAGTTACATATTTTCACATAGGTAATTTAAAAGAAAACTATTTCACAAACTAAAAGGGGTTTTAAAAATGAAGACTCTACTGTACCTTTTTTCTTAGTTTTTTTATTGAAATTTCATTGTTTGGGGCTTGCTTCAGAACAGCTTTGATAGTTCCCTTCCAGTTGAATTTATCTATAATATTGTTAAAAACATAATGGTATTACAGATCTTCTATATTTCTAAGTCAACTTTTCATCACATGTTCTAGCTAAAACTAATCACAGAACCATTGTCCAGTTCCTTTATCCTTGCCTTATTATTGCACCCACAGCAGCATCACCACCCTGGCACAAGGATCAAGCAAGTTGTTCCTCAGGTTAGCTACTGTAATGGGGTGTACAGACCCCATGCTGGCCTGGCAACCAAGAAGTTAATGCAGCCATCACCAGCCAATGCTGGTTGGCAGCCTCACAGCAGCTGTGAGAATAAAAAAGAGCTGGAAAGCAGAGGGGCAAGCAAGCTGGAGAAGGAAAGTCCTGCTGAAAAGCTGGTGTGAAGCCACCCAGAGAAGGGATGACCGGATATACAGGCTGTAGAAGCCTACAGAACCTAGGGAGGTAGGAAGTTCAGCACAGCAGGAGGAGTTGCTGAGGCCTGATTCCACATGCCTGGTTTAAGGATCCTGAGCTGGAACCCAGTGGAGTGGGTGGGGCTGGGTTCCCTTACCAGTCCCTCAGAGACTTAAGAGCCAAAAGGAGCTTCCAGATCTGTGGAGGACAGGGACCAGCAAACTCTGCCAAGGATAAAGGAGGAAACCCATAAACCCCAGCAGGACTGAAACTAACACCCTTCATAGCTCAGAATGGGCTTACTATACAAACTCAGGCCATGTCTACACTTGAAATGCTACAGCGGCACAGCTGCAGCACTTCAGTATAGCCATTACCTATGCCAACGGGAGGGGTTCTCCCATCAGCATAGGTAATCCACCTCCCCAAAAGGCAAGAGCTAGATTGACAGAAGAATTCTTGCATTGATCTAGTGATGTCTATACTGGGGGTTAGATTGGCTTAACTCTCTCTCTCAGGGATGTGGATTTTTCACACCCCTGAGCAACAGTTAAACCCACTTAATTTTCTAGAGCCAACCAGGCCTTAAGCAAGAGATGCTGACTGACAGCCCTGCCAGACGAAGCAGATTCTGTGCAATGCTCCGTCTGACCGAAGTGGGTGCTGTTGCATTAGCACACCAGCTCAGCTACCTTTGGATGAAGGAAGAACAAATGACAAGACACCATCCTGGGAAAGGGAGAAGCTGAGCCCTTAAAATAAATATTATATCATGCTTTTCACCAGTAGCTCTCAAAGCACTTTTATCTAGTTTATCTCAGCTCCTATGTGACACACAAATAGGAAATTGAGGTGCTTGTTTTTTTTTCTTCCTTTTTTTAAAAACACAGGTGGCAAATTTAACATATAATGCAAACTTAGGAAGCCGTTAATTAGTATTGCTTCTAAATGTGAAAACTATATCCCCAAATTACATGGGCTCAATAAAAGATTCATTATACATATCCCGGATGTCAAATACAACTAGCTAAAAATAGAAATAAGGACAATTTGTGACCCAGCTATCACGTCATGCAAAGGACTAAGCGGGTGCAAGACATGCCACCCCCTTTTACTTCCCTGCACTGGCTACCCATATTGTATGTAGGGACACAAGAGAGAGCAGCCTCTGTGGGGCTGTTGTTGCCCATTCCTAGAAGGTGAGTGAAAGTGGGTGCTGTGGATAGTAGCCAGCACAGCTGAACAAAACAAATCAGGGGAAATAGTCTGCACCAGGTATCAGGTTCGCAGAGATTACTTCCCATGGAGCAAGGTATGAAACAGACTGAGGGCTTGTCTTCAACAACAGGGAGATTGATGCTGTTGCAATCGATGCAGCAGGTGTCGATTTAGCGGGTCTAGTGAAGACCCGCTAAATCGATGGAAGAGTGCTATCCGGTTGACTATGGTGCTCTCCCAAAAGGGTAAGCTAAGTCGACCAGACAGCATCTCCCAGCTATGCAACACTGTGAAGACAAGCCCTTAGTCACAATCTGGTTCACAGTCTTCTCCTGGGGCAGCCCTTTGCTCAGAGTTTTGCCCCAAATGAATAGCAGCACTTAATGACTGATTTCATAAGCACATAACTATCTTACTAAAATATACACATCTAAACTTCCATTTTAAGTTTGAAGATACCTTTATCTGCATCCCCAATTTCTTCAGTTTCCATGGCTGCATCCTCACTTTTTTCAGTTTCTGTGGCTGCAGATGTTTTTATATATTTCATTCTTTTTGTTCTGGTGTAAGGTTCTTCTAGAGAAGGGGAGTGTGTGGGATAAGAGATAAATATGATGAGGAAATATTAAAAAATTTAAATTACCAAAAAGAAAATGTAACTAAAAAGTTTCTATTCTTGGCATTGGAGTTTGCTGTAAGATTTTTCCCGATTTTGAAATTAAAAAAAACTTGCATCACATTACAAATGTTTTATTTTAGGTTGCATTGTATACTTAAAAAAACAAATAAACAAAAAAAACCACAACTTATGAATTATAGGTGTTGTAAAGATTCTACCAAAGCAGGTTACTGAGTTTCCAAGATGCCAAAAAGAAAACAGTCTTCACTAAAAACTGCATGGAATGTGAGCTAGATATATACCTTCTGCATGTTTACGTTTTTGTTTCTTTATATGTGTTTGTTTTTCTTCTTCATTATGATTACCATTTCCATTTATTTCCACCTGAGCTGTAATATTCCTCTCATGCTTTTTCTTCTTCTTCTTCCTTTCTGCATTATTACTTTTGGAAGTTTCCTCATTTTCATCCTCAGTACCTTCCTTTTCTTTCTTAGGCTTTTTGTCTTTTTTATTTTCCGAGTTCTCTCGTTGGCTTTCTAATTTCACTTCTTTTTTCTCTGTCTTTTTGTTCTTTTGTCTTTCTTCTTTTCGCTCTCTTTTACTCTTTTTCCTCTCAAGTTTATCAGCCGTCATTTCGTTTTTTTCTGTAGACAATGGGTTTACTTCACTTTTTACAGGCTGGCTTCCTACTTTCTGCAATGGTTTCTCTAGTTCTTTTTTGCTTGGCCCCTTTTGTTAAAAGAAAATAATATTGTAATAAAAATGTCTTTTACATACTTCATTTGGTAATGCCACCCAGATCTACTGCATTATGCAGTGGGGGAGGAAGAGAAATGTTATGCTCTGAATAAAAAAACAAACAAACACAATCAATTATTGAGGATAGCATTACTTGGTGGAGATAATGCATCTTAGTTGAAGACTAAAGGACATGCCTTACTCTAACTGCCCCATCTGAAATGATAAAATTTACAACACATGCATGCTTGTCATTTGTTATTCACTTAATTTTGTTTTTAGAAGAATGAAGTGGGCATTTGCAATATATATTAGTTTATTCATTATTTTAGATGTTCCAACATGATCAACTTAATTTTTTTCATCGCAACAGCAAAATTTCCAGGGAGATGGGAGTGCTGTGAAGCTCAGGCAAGCAGCAGTAGGGAACATCAGAGAAGAACGAGGCAAGTCCAGGCAGAGGGTAGTTCCTAAATTACAATATAATAGTGAACAGGTAAAGGTACTTCTCTATGAGAGACAGAATGTGTTGGCAACAGCTAAGCAAATCAGAATATTAAACAGAAATTGGGAGCATCCAGCTCACGTAGATAAAAGTTTTTTTTTAAAAAATTGTTGAGAGTTGCTGGTTACAACTCCATAAGCAAGACTGAGTTCCATTTTGTACTTAAAGCAGGGGTAGGCAACCTATGGCATGCGTGCCAAAGGCGGCACACAAGCTGATTTTCAGTGGCACTCACAATGCCCGGGTCCTGGCCACCGGTCCGGGGGGCTCCGCATTTTAATTTAAAAATTTTAAATGAAGCTTCTTAAACATTTTAAAAAACCTTATTTACTTTACATGCAACAATAGTTTAGTTATATATTACAGAAAGAGACCTTCTAAAAACGTTAAAATGTATTACTGGCACACGAAACCTTACATTAGAGTGAATAAATGAAGACTCGGCACACCACATCTGAAAGGTTGCTGACCCCTGACTTAAAGCATGGATTCACCATTGCGTTTTGTATGAAAACACGAGCACATACTCTCCAAACTTACAGCATTTACACTTCGAGTAACAAACTTATTACTGCCCTGCAGTGAGGCCACAAGGGGGGGGGGGGGGAAATGAATATCTGGGACCACAAACAGTAAAAATGTCTTAATCGTACTCTGACAGTTATTGCATGACATCACTACAGGTCAGAGTTAGAGTTGCTTGGTTGTCTTAACGGTGCATTTCTTAATATGTTTGGATCTCTTTTAAGTGTAACCTTAACTCTGAATTTCCTAGGTTTGGAACACTTGACTGGGGAACAGTTGAAACATACCTATGATGTTTTACCCTTAAGTTATTGATATTCTTAACCTTAAGTTCATCTTAATGAAGCTGTGCCTCTGGGAACAGAATTATTAATCTTAAAATGCATTAGATAACATTTATATTTAATAGAAACTATTCTTTCAATAGAAAAATCCAATTTTAAAGTTGCACTTATAAAATGAGTTAATAAAACACTCCAATGGGTGGGTAAATGAAACAACATACATACTTTCCGTTACAATGGAAAAAAGATGTGCAAAAATATTATCGGACACAGATGTCAGATTGGGGTAGTAATGATCAGAAAGTGGAATTTCTGTTCCTTATTAGAAAAAGCAATCTGGGATAAGAAGTTTACACATACCTTCCTACTACCATGATGCGATCACTGCCTATAGCTTACCTTCAGACGTTGTTGTGCATACCCCAGCTATGCTGTATCAGCAACACATTGCGCCATAGATTAGCAAAAATTTGGTCTCATACTCTCCATCTTTTCTTTGGACACCAGAAATGACTCTTCCCTAATATACAGTACTTAGTGTCTCCAATAGGGGTCTTGAAGGTTCTCCACCCTGTTGCCCTATTGTTGTATTCTTACTGAAAGATTTTGTGGCTTTGATTTGACTTACGTTGCTGGTTGCTTCAGAAAAGATATCCCACACCTGGTCCTGCAGAGCACTATTGTCAACATTAAAGCTGTTCACCATCCAATTCTGTGCAGAAAAAGAATAGTAGAAATGAGAAGTGACAGGCATTCAATTTTAACTTTTTAACCATATGTAGGATAAGTATAAAATTAAAGAATTAAAATTAACTGAAGTTTGGTTAAGGAAATGTGTGTGTGTTGCAAAGAAAGGCCATGACTAGCAAGTTAGAAGAAAGGCTTTCAAAATAATGATTTATAAGGCCAAAAGAAATAAAGTAGGGAGAATGTATGGTTTAAAGAATAACTAATGGGATAAGTGAAAAGGCGGCCTCTGACTGATAGGGGTGACTGCAGATGATTTTAAAAAAAATCAAACGAAGAATCTATCTTAAAATGAGCCAACACGGCCCTTCCCCAACCCACACACCAGTGTGAACCCAGGTGCAATGAGAAAAAACTGCTGGACAGCAAGGAGGGGAAGAAAGGCCTTGGGAAGAAAGAAGTTGTAAATCTTATCTGGATTAAAACTAGAAATATGGGTAAATTGTCTCCAATTTGTTTTTAGCTGAAGTCAGTAAATGGCAATGACATTTGTTAAAGGGTATAAAAAAAGTCAACTCTAAGGGTTCATTGCTAATACCTGCCTGACTATGCTGGAGCCAACCAATATGGGGTTTGAGCACCCCTGGGTTTAGCCCATTTGTAAGTATCTTGATCAAATACTTATAAATGTTTTGTTACTATTTGGATGAAGCAAACTGCCTGTTACTTAGGCTTTTTAGGCATATTTGGAGCAACTGCATAAAGTACTATTTGGCCTTTGGATTTAATAAAATAATTTATGGTTAAATTAGTGTTTGGTGATTTCCCATATTAATAATTTCAAATTATTTAATAATTCCAACACCATATGGCCACGTACTGATGAAATCTAGGAGTCAGTCAGCTGATACAGTGGTCGGCAGGCTAAAGGTTCATTCTCCCCTTTGTGCTACTGCTCTAATTTATTTTGCATATTACTTGTATCTATTATAATATGCCACATGCCATCCATGCCTCTAACTGAGCACATCAATAGCTGCACAAAATTCTTGTCCAGGTCATGAATTAGTTCCAGGCTTCTTCTGAGTAGGGACTGCCAATTGTGCTAACATCCCTTTAAACCCTGTAATTGTTTATTAAGTGAGGGATAACATTCAGGCTCACTGAAGTAATTTAAAATATTGGACAAGTGAGTACACTCCAAGGTCATTTCCTTAGTTTGTCACAGATTATTAAAATGCAAATAAGTTTCACATGTATCTGTTTAGAAAACTGTTGGAGCTGTCTCAGGAAGAGGAAAGTGCAGCAGCAAATTTCTTCTGATATTCTGAGAAATCAGCAGAAGCAGATTTAAATTAAAAAAAAAAAAAAAAAAAAAAGGCTTTAATGGTGTGGCCATAAAGGTTTCCTCATTGCAACGTACTATTTCATTTGTTCCAGGAAAGGACTACTGAAGTGACATCGCACTGTTCAAGTTTTTGATCTCTATAGCTTTGGTATATTACGTTGCAAGTTCCCAGGCAATACCATTCACTTCACCTGAAATCACTGATTCCTCAGAAAGCTACTTGAATGTTCACTTCTGCTGTGGTAGCTCAAGTAGTTTCACCACAGCTTCTGTTTCCTGAACCTGAATTCATAGATTCATAGACTCTAGCACTGGAAGGGACCTCGAGAGTGGCCTTGAGAGGTCATCAAGTCCAGTCCCCTGCCCGCATGGCAGGACCAAATACTGTCTAGACCATCCCTGATAGACATTTATCTAACCTACTCTTAAGTATCTCCAGAGATGGAGATTCCACAACCTCCCTAGGCAGTTTATTTTAATGTTTAACCACCCTGACAGTTAGGAACTTTTTCCTAATGTCCAACCTAAACCTCCCTTGCTGCAGTTTAAGCCCCTTGCTTCTTGTTCTATCCTTAGAAGCTAAGATGAACAAGTTTTCTCCCACCTCCTTATGACACCCTTTTAGATACCTGAAAACTGCTATCATGTCCCCTCTCAGTCTTCTCTTTTCCAAACTAAACAAACCCAATTCTTTCAGCCTTCCTTCATTGGTCATGTTCTCTAGACCTTTAAGAATTCTTGTTGCTCTTCTCTGGACCCTCTCCAATTTCTCCACATCTTTCTTGAAATGCGGTGCCCAGAACTGGACACAATACTCCAGCTGAGGCCTAACCAGCGCAGAGTAGAGCGGAAAAATGACTTGTCGTGTCTTGCTCACAACACACCTGTTAATGCATCCCAGAATCACGTTTGCTTTTTTTGCAACAGCATCACACTGTTGACTCATATTTAGCTTGTGGTCCACTATACGAATATACGTATTGTCCATTATCAGCCACACAAACTGAGGCATGGAGTAGGAGAAACATGCTCACTTATCCCAGACATGTCTGTTACTCTTTATGGATGCTATATAAAATATGTGGAACCTGGCATAGTTGTCTAGTGGCAGCTCAATAAGGTGTTATTTGGAGGAATACAAGTTAGAGCCCTGAACGGCAATGAAGGTTTCTGGAAGGAGCAATGTCTAGCAGAAAGATCACTCAATGTTTTGAGGTGTGTTTGGGGATGTGTAAATTGGCAGAAACAGCAAATGGAGAAATATTAAAGTGTGTGGTTTGAGGGGAGAGACTTACAGAGGGGGAATTTGCACTTGCAGGGCTCCAAACCCAACAAATTCTTCAACATGTCTGACTAATAATAATTTAGATAAAAACTACATAAACAGAAGGCCTTTCATCCAAAGATCAATGCTCTATAAATATTAAGTAAGTCTCAGGCAGACAGTTATTCTCTCCCACCTGCCAATTATACAGATGTACAGACAGGTTAAGCAACTTGTCTCAGGTAACACAAGTTAGTGGCACATATGAGTGTATAATCCATTAGTCCTAATTTCAAATCCACTACTTGTCTCTAAAATCATACCTGAAATTTGACCTTTTTTCTTGGAATATTGTCATAGGTGTGCATTTGCTCCAAGATGTTTCTCACTTTGGGGCTAATGTTTGGCTTCTTTATTACTTCATGAATCTTCTGTAAGAAAGAAACCGAATAACTTGTCAAAGGAGTACTGAGTTAACTAGCAAAGTCAGATGCAAGATGAGATCAGAAATACAGAGTACCTTGAATACATAACATCTGCAAACCATTTAGCTTACAGTCTAGTTTTTTACCAGCTTTATATTTAGACAGATTATACAGCCAATTCTGAAAGTGCGATAGTATTACAAAAAGTGCACGAGAAACACCAATTCTTGAGTTTTTGTTTAAAATTCACTGGGAAAAAAAAATCATAGAAAGTGATTATATGAATCATTTACACACTTTACAGCTAAGCTGAAACACAACTGATGCACTGAGTTTGAAAAATGAAATTCAGAAAGCCTGGCCAAGGTAAGCTATTCCACTACTTATATACTAAATCTACACACTATATAGCTTATCTTCGTTTTCAGATCATGCACTGGTAAAACGGGGGGAGAGGGGGAGAAATCAGCTCAGCAATGATCTCGAATTTAAAATATCTAAAAGTAGGACAAGTAGCATAACACTGGAGAACTTTGTTACACTAAAGTTTGGTTATACCCTGTGAGTTGTACTAGAAGAGAATGCCAGCTGGTTGTCTCTTCATAAATCACTCCAGAATTTCACAGCCTTTTAAAAGAAGGGGAGCAGTTATCTTTGACAAACCTGCACAGTGGGTTTCCAAATTAAAAGCATAACCAATAGACACTGGACTGCTCAAGGGTTTTTCCCCCCAAAGGTTTTGTGTATCTCTCAGGACCATCAGATAAATGGGGAAGCACTATGAAACTATGCTGCTTTTTGGTAACTTAAAAGTAAGTACTTTTTATAATCTAGTGCCCATCTTCACACCACCATCCACACAAATTCAGGGCCTGTTCTAGCTATTCATTCAAATACACGAATAACTTTAATGATATCTATAATCCCATTCAAATCAATGGGATTATTTAAATACTTAAAGTTACATACCGGTTTCAGTGGTCTGCAGGATAGCGGCTTTAAGGCTTGTCTACACAAACACTTAGTTTGCAACAAGCTGGGGTGTGAATGTACCCTGCACTAGCCTGCCACATACTAAGTGCCTGTGTGGAGCCTGCTCACAGTTTCTTAGTGTGCTTTGATCTACTTCTACTGCAAAGCAGGGGAGATCAGAGCATACTAAGGAACTGTTAGAACATGTCAGCAGGGTCTACACAAATACTTAGGCTATGTGATGTCTACATTGTAAAGGGCTGTGTGCTTCCTCAGGAGCACAAAAACAGCAGTGTGGCCACTCTGGGAAGGGAAGCAGCTCAGGCTAGCCGCCTGAGTAGATACCTAGCAGGTCAGGTGTGACTGTACTTGGGTAGCTAGCCTGAGCTGCTGCAGCCATGCTGCTATTTTTAGCACGCTAGCTCAAGTAGAGTTAGTGCACAGGTTCATCTGCCCCTGCTGGGAAGCATACTCCCAGGTGCAATGTAGATGTACCCTTAGTGCACAGCAGGTTACTGTTGAGTAGATTCACACTTCACATTGCTGCGAATTAAATGTTTGCATAGACAAGCCCTTAGTTTACTGTTGATGATAATTTTTGAAGCAATTCAAGTGACAATTGTCAATGATGTTGCTATAGAGGTGGAAGAAACAAGGTTACAAATCCAGTTCAATACCTGTATTACTGATTACAATACTGTCACGTTTTTTATAAGAAAGAGTCAATGGGATTATTTATATAAATAAATAAATACATACTTACAATTCTCTACTTCATGCATTCATTCTCAAGGCTGAGATAAAGAGATCTCTAAAACCCCTCTTAGAAACCTCAAGAATCCTCTCACCAATTTTTGGTTGTCACTTTTTTCTCCTTTTCCACAACTTACAGCAACCACCCCACTAGATAAATAATCAAATTCAGCCCCCTAAAAAGTAAGCAGGGTCACAATAGATGGACATACTCCCTGCAGGAGAAGGGCATGTTAACATTTCCAATATCTAGCACAGGAGCAAGGACAGAACCTGAATTTCTGATGCCTCAGCTGGTGAAGTGCATTAATGTTAGAGTGTCAGGCTTGTCTGCTCTTCTCTTCACTTCAGGCCATTTTTCAGAACATGTATTGTTATTTAAAATAAAACATCTGTACATTTATTTTCCCAATATGAATTCATATTTATGTTTTTAGTATACAAGGTTTTCTGAAATAAAGTTGAGTTATCAGAAAGAAAAGAACATTAAATATATATTTTTAAAAGTGTTACCTGGATCCACTCCTGTTGTTTAACATCTCCTTTGTTAGTTTTGGCTTCATAACCCTTGCCACCATATTTCTGATCTTCACTTATACATTTCACATGGCTCTTATAATCATCACCCCTTAAATATTAATAAGCCACACTTAAAATCTGTAAACCGTGTTCCATTTCAATTAACAAAACTATTAACAGGTCACAGTCAGTCTCTCAAACAAGGCAACCTTCATAAGCAGGGAAACTTGAGTTATAATTGTACAATACAAATTTATCTTCCAATCCTATGAATGCTTACAAATGTGTAAACTTCTGCTTGTGTTAGTGGCCCCATTGAAGTCAGTGGAACTATTCACATGAGTAAAGTAAAGTACATGCATATTTGAGGACTGCTTGAATTCTTGCCAGTCTAGGGCCTGATAAATATCACTTGACTTCAATGGATGTTAAGATTTGCAAAGAATGCAGAATTAGGTCTTTAATAAATATAAAGTAAAGTAGTATACATCTATAATTACATATATACATTGTTATACGTAACATTTACCTATGCTCATATTGTGGAAAAGCTCTTCGGCACAGTTTAAAAACCATTTATGGAGCACCACTCATTGCTCAAATCTAAAGTAGCTATATGGCTCCCATTACCATAGTATCTGAGTGCCTCACAATGTTTAATGTATTAATCCTCACAACACTCTTGTGAGGTTGTGACGTACTATTTATCCTTGTTTTACTGACTGGGAACAGAGACGGGCTAAGTGACTTGGCCAAGTTTACATAGGAAGTCTGGAGGAGCAAGGGAGACCTGGCTTCAGTTCAAGTCCTAGGTTAATGCCCTAACCACTGGACCATTCTTCCCCTTCAGCAAAGTTGAATGGGGCCTGAATTTTGTAGCAGATACTAGTGCTAAAATGGAAAAAACAGATACACTTCTAAAATAAACTTGTTCCTGGATTTAGAGATTGTTTACCAAGTTCTGTCTAGGGACATGTTTCTGATCCAGTTATTTATAACTGAAAAATAGAACTGATAATTATAATGGAAAAGCAAATTCCACCACTAGAGAGCCTACTGGTCTGTACCTACAATATTTTATTGCCTGTTAATTTAGATAAAACTAATTTCTACTTTTACATTTGGGAAGGTAGACTGTAGAGTGGGGCTTTTTTGAAGAATTTGGGTAGTTGCAGGCAGAGCTGCTACAATTTTGGCAAAAAGTATTCCACAGTCACACTGATTCTGCAGCAATCAGCAACATTTTTGCCATAATCAAAAGCTCAAAGTACTATAATTCATAGCTGCAAAGAGTAACAATGGTAACTTTGATGTTTACACCATTTAACAGGGATTGAAAAGTTTTAGCAGGCACCTACATGCCGTAACACTTAAGTTACTAACAAAAGGAAAGCAAATAAACAATACCAAAGATGAGGGAGCAATAGTATGATAAGTAACCCACTTCAACCTGCACAGAAGTGCAGCCTTCATTTTTAGGCCCTCTTACCTCACAATTAGAACTTGTTGCTGCTTATATGTTTTTAGCATAATTTCTTGTCGGTTTCATGGATGCACCTAAGGCTCTGAAGAGCAACTGTGAAATTAATCTTCTCACTCTGCTACTACTTTGGAGAAGCTATGCAGTAGAACCACTGGAATGGCCTACCACAGTGGTTTTCAAACTTTTTTTCTGGCGACCCAGTTGAAGAAAATTGCTGATGCCCGCGACCCAACGGAGCTGGGGATGAGGGGTTTGGAGTGTGGGAGGGGCTCAGGGTTGGGGTAGAGTATTGGGGTGCAGGCTGGGGCCAGGGATGAGGAGTTTGGTGTGCAGGAGGGGGTCAGGGCTCTGGGCTGGGGATGTTGGCTCTGGGGTGGGGCCAGGGATGAGGGGTTTGGGGTGCAGGACAGGGATCTGGGTTGCGGCGGGGGGGGGGGGGGCTCAGGCTTACCTTGGGCAGCTACTGGTCAGCGGCGCAGCAGGGTGCTAAGGCAGGCTTCCTGCCTGTCCTGGCACCGCAGACTGTACTGCGCCCCGGAAGCGGCCAGCAGCAGATCCAGCTCCTAGGTGGAGATGTGCAAGCGGCTCCGCACGGCTCTCGTCCGCAGGCACCGCCCTCTCCCAGTGCAGAGCCTGTGCTCGGGGCAGGGGCACTGCTTGGAGCCCCGTGGCCCCCCCCGCCTAGGAGCTGGACCTGCTGCTAGCTGCTTCCGGGGCGCAGCGCAGTGTCAGAACAGGTATGGACTAGTCTGCCTTAGCCGGGCAGCACCACCAATGGGACTTTTAACGGCCCGGTCGGTGGTGCTGACCAGAGCTGTCATAACCCAGTGCTTTACATTCCGTGACCCAGTACTGGGTCGCAACCCGCCGTTTGAAAACCACTGGTCTACCAACTGCCAACTCAGGACAGCACATTGGTTCACACTTGAAAGGGTATTTGCGCAAGCTTACAGCTAGAGTTGTTGGTTTGGGTTTTTTTGGTTTTAAATGAAAACCTGAATACCTCACAAAATAATTTAACTCTAACATATCCTAGGAAGCTTTTCTATGGTCACTGCTAAGTGTGCAAGTTTATCTGTCAAGCTCTACTACACAAACATCGTTGACATACCAGAAATCTTTGCCACAATCCATGCAAGAAAGGCACTGGCAGTTTCTGCAAATGTTTACATGTTTTTCAACTTGCCCTTTCTTCACAGATTCTCCACATGCACTGCAGGTAAAAACTACCATTTTGGTGAAGTGATTGAAATAGTTTCTTCTCAAAAGGTGCTTACAACTGCTTCTTTTTCAAATCGAAATCTACAAAAAAATTATGCAATTCATGTTATAAACTAAAAAAACATGTGAATTATATTTAAGAAAAATGTAAGCAACCCACACAAATTAAGTGCACGTGGATCAATCTAACAAACAGACTTAAATGTGAACAAGATTCACAAGTTAATTGCGCTTCTATGTAGCATTCATTTTTAATTGCAAACTTATCTCTCTGTATATACAACTCAAACAATTATTCTGATGTTTTTAAATAGAAAACTGCACGTCACAAACGTGGATTACCTTTGATTCCTGCCTTTCCTTCTCTCCTCACATTAAAATGCTTGCCAAATCTTGCTGTTCTCTCTTTGTAACATTTCTGAAATATGCCCTTCCTTTTTGTCTCTGCTGCCAAAATCCTGGTTCAGACACCATGGTATTGTCTCACACCTGGATTAATTTAACCTCCTCCAATCTGAACAGCCGAGAGTCACGGACTCTATTCTATGCAACTTTGTACTGATAAAAACAATCTTCTCCTAGCACTTTTGACTTCCTGATGTTATCAGGGATTCCTGGTCACATTTTGCATAAAGATCGAACTCTTTTCACTCAAAATTTAAAGCTTTATCCCTCTGCCTAAATAACCATCTCTTGCTCTCCATCTCGCTTTTCTCATTTTAGTTCTCCCTTTGTTTCTCCTCCCAGTCTTGCCTTCACGCCTTTTTTAAAACCCGCTCCCATATTTGGCTCTTACTAAGGGGTATCTCATGCCAGGCATCCTTGGTCTTCTTCAGATCCCCTTGTAGAACCCATTTCTTTCACTTAGGGCATGTCTATGCCACAGCAGCACAGCTACAGTGCTGCGGCCCTGATGCTTCCTACATCGACACAAAGGGTTTGTCAATGTAGTTATTTCACCTCTCTTAGAGGTGGTAGCTAGGGGTATGTCTATACTTACCGGCTGGTTCGGGGGCAAGCAATCGATCTTCTGGGATCGATTTATCACATCTTGTCAGACGCGATAAATCGATCCCAGAAGTGCTCGCCATCGACGCCGGTAATCATGCTCTGCGAGAGGAGTAGGCAGAGTCGACAGGGGAGCCTGCCTGCCGTGTGTGGACCTGCGGTAAGTACCTTTAAGTTCGAACTAAGGTACTTCGACTTCAGCTATGTTATTCACGTAGCTGAAGTTGCGTATCTTAGTTCAAACTGGGGGCTTAGTGTAGACCAGGCCTAGATCAAAGGAAGAAGCCTGTTGACCTAGCTACCTCTACACTGGGGATTAGGTTGACTTACTGCAGCGTTCAGGGCACAAAAATGTTCACACCTTGAGAGCAGGTCTACACTACAGCCTGAATCGATACAAGTTACATCATTCAGCACTGTGAAGAGCTCCACCCCACCCCTCCAGCGGTGCAACTTTCACACTGTCCACACCGGTGCTACGTTGGCAGGAGACACTCTCCCATCTATGCACCTTCCGCTTCTTGCGGAGGTGGAGGCGTAATTATGCTGACGGATGAACTCTCCCCCATCGGTATAGCGCGTCTTCACCAGACGCGCTGCTGCGCCTACATAGCGCTGTAGTGTAGACTTGCCCTGAGATAGCTAGGCCAACCTGTTTCAAACCTACGCCAGGCCTTGCTCATGAACATTACCGCCCGCCCGCCTACTCCTCGCCGCATGCTATCTGCGCTCAACTCGCAGCTCCAGCAGCGCTCCCACGGCTGGCGAGCGCATATTATTCACTGTAATTCTCCTCCCTGCTGGCCCCTGTGTTTCCCTCGTTCAGGCTTGGGGGCTCTCTGGGGCAGGACGGGTTAGTGGGGGCCCTGCATAAACCTCCCGTCCAATATCCATCGCATAGCGCAGGCAGGTGAAGAGGGAATGGGTCACGGCAGACGTAGCCCGGCGGCGGGAACGCGGGGCAGGTCCCCCGGCGGAGCGCGCCGCGAGCTGACAACAGGCGCGTCTCCCAGTCCCTGCCATTATTCCCCGCTCTCCGATGGGCTCTCCCGGGGCGCCACCGACCCCTCCACACCCTCACAGGCGGGGCTCGGCCTGCTCCACCCGGCTTCCATGCGGGAGAGGCCCCGGCCTGACGCGGTGCTCGCAGCTGCTTCCCATGCCCGGGAAGCGCCCCTCAGACCGCGGCCTAGGAGCCTGCGGCGCTCCGAACCGCGCAGGCCTGAAAAATCCCCCCTCCACTCACTTTAAATGCTGCGCCACAGCCTCCAACGGCCAATCCCGCACCCGGCACGTGCTGCCGCGGCCACCTCGCCTCCCTCCACCCGGCCGCCGCGGAGCAAGAGGTATGGCTCGGCCCCAACTGCGCCTGCGCTCCGGATGGTGTCCTCATGTTCCCCTTCCCCTGCTGCACATGCGCCTCGGTGTCCCCACTATCGTCTTCCCCCCCGGCTCGCGTGCTATCGCGAGTCCTCTCCCCTGTACCTCTACAGGGAAGCGGAAGTGCTTCCACCGGAAGTGCCGGGACGGGAGGGTAGTGGCCCGATCGGGATCAAGCCGGCATGGGGTGGCCGCGGTGATGGAGGAGAGAAGGCGCCGGAGCCGGTAGGAAGGTTGGGAGGGAGGAGACCTTAGAGCGGCCCCCTAGGGAAAGGAGCAGATCCCCGCTCTCCAGTGCTGGGAGCCCTGCTCCGGTACCGGGGCCAGGCCCCGCCCGGCCTCACTCTTCAGGGTCAGTGATTCGGCAGTTAGCACCTGGAGTCTGCCTCTGCCCGAACCCGTCAACGCTGGAGCAGCGTCCCCCCTGCCTCTGTGTTATACCTGTAGCTGGGGGCAATATAACCGGTCCCGCACCCTCCAATATTGCGCCAGCCCCCGACGTTATATCTGTAAATGGGGCTGACTTGTGGGGGGGGGTATTATGACCCCTATGTATTCCTTTTCTCACTCCCCAATATTAAACCAGCCCCACATATCTGTAACTAGGGCTGACCTGGGGATTAGTATAACCCCTGTATGTTCCCTCCTCCGTCCCTAACATTACACCAGTCCCTCGTTATATCCGTAACTAGGGCTGACTTGGAGGTATATAGCGTGTGTATATATTGTTCTCAGTCTAATGTTGGTGGGCAAACTTCCTCCACGTTATACGTGTGGTGAGGGCTAATGTGGAGCTTAGTATAACCCAGGGGTCGGCAACCTTTCAGAAGTGGTGTGCCGAGTCTTCATTTATTCACTCTAATTTAAGGTTTCGCGTGCCAGTAATACATTTTAATGTTTTTAGAAGGTCTCTTTCTCTAAGTCTATAATATATAACTAAACTATTGTTGTATGTAAAGTAAATAAGGTTTTAAAAATGTTTAAGAAGCTTCATTTAAAATTAAATTAAAATGCAGAGCCCCCCAGACTGGTGGCCAGGACCTGGGCAGTGTGAGTGCCACTGAAAATCAGCTCGCGTGCTGCCTTCGGCACGTGTGCCATAGGTTGCCTACCCCTGGTATAACCCCTGCGTGCCCCCCACCCCCTCCTCCACCCTTCAACATTAGACCACACCCACCACACTCATGTTAGCCCAGTAAGTAGGGTTAACCTGGGGGTTAGCACAACCAGCACTGCATATCTCTCTACCCCACTCACTAACATTAGACAAGTGACATCTTTCCCCTTATAGTATACTTGTAGCTAGGGATAATGTTGGGGTTAGCATAAACCTTGTATATCCTCCTCCCTACACCCACTAACATTAGACGAGACCCGCCCTCACTTCTACACACTCATGTTAACCCTGTAGCTAGTGCTAAAGTGGGAATTCACATAATGATAGTGACCCTCTTACATTCCTTATCTGCTAACATTGGAGCAAACCTTTTCCCTGTCTGCCTTCCCCTGTGTTACACCTGAGGTTGTTTTCTTCCACGTTCAGACTTCATGGAGACTTTTAATGAACATTTAAAAGAAAAATAAAGAGTCTAGTGTGCTGCTGAAATTATTCCTGATAAGGCAGTGGCTTGCAGCACCTTTGGGTTCCCTTCCCCCAGGGGAGTGAGGCACTTGCGCTTACTGTCCTTAAAACACACACACACCAGGGTCACAGATTGTTTTAATAAACTATAAAATCCTTTGGAGCAGGGAGAGGTTTTAAGAACTATTATAGGCTTAAGGGGTTTTCAGTGAACCATTTGTAAGTTTTAGTGACTTGGTGAATCTCTGATAGGAATTTTAACAAAAGGTGCAATGAAATAATACCTCTTAATATCACAGGGGTGGCCAAACCGCATCTCTTTTACAGTTAAAGTGCTGCAGGCTTCAGCCCCCTGGAGCACACCTGCTGGGGCTGGAGGCTTCAGAAGGAGCGGGACTGAAGCCCTGAGCCCTGGGAGGTGCTTCCCATGGGGCTGAAGCTCCGACACCCCCCTTCCCTGTAGGGCAGAAGACACTAGCCCCACCACTCCGCTGCAGGGCTGTAGCCCTGAGCCCCAGCAGGCATGCCCATCTCTCAAACTTCTGAAGATTATTGTATGTGGCCCGGAGGGTCAGTAAGTTTGGCCATCCCTGTAATAGCAGATGAGAAGCTGCATATAATTAGGATGCATTAAAAGGAGACATGTCAAAAAGGTCCCAGGATGGTGTCCTGTAGTAGTCCTGAGAATGTGATGGATAACTAATTTAATTGTAGGATGTGACGCATATGCAAATTTCTTTTGGTGGGTGACCCAATTAATTTTCACTGCTAGATCCAGTAGTGAAGAGAAGCCCCTAAAAGATTGGATTCTTTCTCCTCTCCTACTTTTAAAGGATGTGAAAGGGGGAGATTCCCTCTCCTTTCCCGTGGGCAAAAATTAAGTTAAAGCATAGATTATATACAGTTGTTCATTTGGGAACAAATGTTAGATGTTTTCTGTTTCAGGTCACTCTCGTGAACAGCTTGAAGAGACTTTAAATATGATGTAAACTTTTTTCCCAGTACAAATGAGAGTCCTGAATTTCTCTAATACTGTTATATTTTACTTCTCTGAGAACTATAAGTGAAATGTGGTCAATGCTCTAGCAATGAGCATGATATAAATATAAATATGTTTGGTCTTTCCAGGATTTTCTATTCTGTGTTTAGAGAATTAAGAAACTGAGTTTTTCCAATACAAAATGCCAACTTGCTGTTAAGTTTGTGGATGTTCTGTGTTCTGCTTGCTAAAGCCTAATACATATTTAAGTGAATAAGGAAAATGTTTGGTTACAAAGTTCAGTTTATTTGTGGCATCTCCATTACTAGATGTTTGTGCAAAATCTCATTGTAATAGAAAATATTGACTTTAATAAAACTTTCTTTGTCTGTACTAAATGGCTAAAGCCATTAATCACCAAAGGTTTTTTCATTTATCGTTAAATGGCCCAAATATACTAGACATCTACATTAGCTCTGTTTCCCTTGCGAGGTAGGGAAAATAGTAGCAATACATTAATTTTTAATATCATTTGTTCTGCAAATACAATATTTAATTTAAAACTTAATTCCAAGAGTATTTTTATCTTATTGTATTGTAGGTAATCAACTGGTATTCTAGCATGGACACTGTTGCTAGCCATAGTTGTCATCTTCTCCAGCAGCTACATGAACAGCGCATTCAAGGCCTTCTCTGTGACTGCATGTTGGTAGTAAAAGGCGTCTGCTTCAAAGCACATAAAAATGTATTAGCTGCTTTCAGTCAGTATTTCAGGTATGTGGTTGGGAAAATATTTTTATTGAATAAACAGGATACTATATAACTGATGTCTTAATCTCTGAGGAGAGAATTTTTATGCTAATTACAAAGTAGTAATGCCTAATCACAGGCTGGAATTAAAAATTATGGGGACCTTGGATCACTTGTCCAGAGATAATCTATATCTCACATTTGGTCTAATTAGAAAATATGGTCTGCCTAATTTATTTTGTAATTGTACATATTTAGCCAGTAAGCTCTCTGAGATCCTCTCTTCATTACATACTTACAGTGCCTAGCACAGTGGGGCCCCAGTCTCTGGTTAGAGCTGTTGCCAATACTGCAGTACAAATAAATAGTAATAGTAATGCACACTCCTTCATAAGAACGGCCATACTGGGTCAGACCAAAGGTCCATCTAGCCCACTATCCTGTCTTCCGACAGTAGCCAATGCCACGTGCCCCAGAGGGAATGAACAGGTAATCATCAAGTGATCCATTCCCTGTCGCTCATTCCCAGCTTCTGGCAAACAGAGGCTAGGGACACATCCCTGCCCATCCTGGCAAATAGCCACTCATGAACCTATCCTTCATGAATTTATCTAGTTCTTCTTTGAACCCTGTTATAGTTTTGGCCTTCACAA
Organism: Terrapene triunguis; assembly: GCF_002925995.2. Taxonomy (NCBI): domain Eukaryota; kingdom Metazoa; phylum Chordata; order Testudines; family Emydidae; genus Terrapene; species Terrapene triunguis. The sequence goes on from NW_020664417.1 coordinate 78,490,487, forward strand.
TATCCTCTGGCAAAGATTTCCACAGGTTGATTGTGCGTTGTGTGAAGAAATACTTCCTTTTGTTTGTTTTAAACCTGCTGCCTATTAATTTCATTTGGTGACCCCTAGTTCTTGTGTTAGGAGAAGGAGTAAATAACGCTTCCTTATTTACTTTCTCCACACCGGTCATGATTTTATAGACCTCAATCATATCCCTCCTTAGTCATCTCTTTACCAAGCTGAAAAGTCCCAGTCTTATTAATCTCTCGTCATACGGAAGCCGTTCCATACCCCTAATCATTTTTGTTGCCCTTTTCCAATTCCAATGTATCTTTTTTTGAGATGGGGCGACCACATCTGCATGCAGTATTCAAGATGTGGGCATACCGTGGATTTATATAGAGGCAATATATTTTCTGTCTTATTATCTGTCCCTTTCTTAATGATTCCCAACATTCTGTTTGCTTTTTTTGACTGCCACTGCACACTGAGTGGATGTTTTCAGAGAACTATCCATAGTGACTCCAAGATCTCTTTCTTGAGTGGTAACAGCTAATTTACACCTTCCAAAGTGCAATATGGGTTTGCAATATGGTGAGCAGAGCCGGGTGAGAGATTTAATGAGTCAGACAACCAGATCATCCCCTTTTGCTGCTTGGTGCTTAAAAGGAAACTGAGCAGGAGGACAGTTTTCTTCTTTTAGCTTTTCTGAATCTGTATCTGGAACAGAGTCACACACTGAAATCTCTTGATGTGCTAGTCAGTGCATCTGAAACTTTTTAAAGTGTGTCAGTAGCACTTGCAGCAAGCAGCATCTACTATTCACTTGTATTGGGATGCTGGGCAACAAAATTGTCCTTGCCTGTCAGTGAATAGTTTTTTTTTTAAACTCTGTTTCTTCTCGCACCATCTCTAAAGCGTGTGCTACCAATAATATATATATAAGGTAGTTTATAGTGACTTTATGAGGGGAGAAGGTAGTTTATAGTGACTTTATGAGGGGAAGGAAAACTGACATTCAAATGCTTCTCCACCTGTTATAGTGTCGTAAGCACTGTCAATAATAAACTGTAATTTGGACTCATGCCCAAAGATTTTTGGCCATCAAGTTTGAATTTAAGGGAGTTAGGTGCCCAATTACTTTAGGATCCTTTCAACATCCTAGCCCAAATAAAATAAAAACAGAATTACAGTAGGCTTCGGTAGTATGCATATAAAGTGTTTTTATTCTATGGATAGGGTCACAGCTTGAAAATTTTACCAGCCACTTAAACCTACTTGTTAGGCAGAGCTCTAAGAAGGATGAGCCCCAGTCAGGTTCACTGGCAGAGCCTGAAGGAAAGGCTTAGTTGCTGGAAGGGGGAGCACCTTGATTTTTCTGAACTGTGGGGTCCCATCTTTATTTTCATTTTGATTAGCTAAATGTAGAGCTTCCTTTCTCGGTCCCCATTCTATTTGCCAGGAGGGAAGGGGAAGCCCCCTTCTCAATCTATCCGCTTCTGCACAAACAGTCCACTAACACAACATTAAGGTTGATATTTACAGCACGTAAGATAGGAAATTACAAGTGTAGGGTGAGATTTTCAAAAGCACTCAGCGGTGGCATAGCTGCTTCTGTTGATGTCAACAGTAAAACTCCCATTTGCTTCAAAGGAGGCAGAGTTAGGCTAATTATGAGCAGTTTCAAAAGTCTTATCAGTAAGTACCAGAGCAACTGTGTCTCAGCCGCATACTGCATATCGAGTTATTGATTCACATTGGGTTAGGATATTGTGTTTGATAGATATTTTATAAAAAAGCTCTTCAGACTAGCAGTGTATGTGCTTGTATATTATAAAGGGTTATGCTTTATTTCATCAGGACCCTGTTTCAGAATTCTCCAGGCCAGAAGAATGATGTCTTTCACTTGGACATTAAAAATGTAGGTGGCATAGGCCAGATCTTGGACTTCATGTACACGTCACACCTTGATCTTAGCCAGGACAATGTACAAGCTATGTTGGATATTGCACAATGTCTGCAAGTGCAAAATGTGCTGAACATTTGCCACACTTTTTTAAAATCCTCCACAGCTGTAGAGTCTCCTGCCAGCATGCCTTGCAATAGTGTGTTCTCCTTGCAAAGTACTTTGGCTACAGAGACTAACTGTGTGAATGAAAGTTACGGTACTAACTTAGTGAATGAATGCTCATCAGATGCACAAGCGAGTAAAGTGTTGGATGACCACCATTCCCACGGATCACAATCTATTAATCTTCATACTTCCTCTGGTGATGTACAGAAACAGACACAAGACTCCTTAGATGGTAATTGCACAGAGCTCCCATTTAAACAGCCAAATTACTATTATAAACTGCGCAACTTTTATAGCAAGCAGTTCTACAAGCAGAATGCATGTTCCAACCATGAGAGAATAACAGAACAGTCCTTTGCTTTCAATACATCTACTGAACTAAGTACGGTAGAGAGCAATTCTTGTACTGTCAATCAATCTGAATGTATTTTGGAATCCTCTGACCACTTACCCTCCAACTTTCTGGTTCAATCCTTGAATGATTCTGCTCCAGACCAAGATTTGGAAAGCACATCCTTGCAGCCTACCAAACAGATGCGGTTGAAAAAGGCAATACACCTTAAAAAACTGAATTTTCTAAGATCACAGAAGTCTGCAGAACAATTGTCTGAACCTAAGAGAGATGTCAACAGTATAACACGGGTAATTGAATCTGTAAATGAAAGTACCATGGAGATGATAAATATTAATGCTGTTGAAGGAAAAGAAACTGAAGATCTTGTGAGTTCAGAGAGTTTTGAACAAACTGTTGAAATGGAAAGATCTCAAGGTCCTTCAGAACAAGATGAGCAATCACAGATTCTTCAGTCACAGAGGCAATATACTTGTGAATTATGTGGAAAGGCTTTTAAACATCCAAGCAATTTGGAGCTCCATAAAAGGTCTCATACAGGTACAATTATTTACTTCTTGCAGACCAAATATTTAATAAAGAGATAAAAAGGAAAATGACATCCAGGCCAACTCATGGTTCAAAGACAGTTGTTACATAGGGATTCACTTTCAAAAATGTACTTTCTGTGGCAAGTGATGTAGGGAAAAGGGCAGTTACAGGAATATATTAAGTGAATAGAGAAAAGCTTTTAGGTTTAATTTATTCTCCTTTCTCTCAACTAAATTTTCTAAGGTTTTCTTCAAAAGCACACTTTGTAATATTTAAATGTAAATGTCATATTTTTTCTCACTTTTAAAGGAGACACCTTTTGTGCTCAATACCAGAGTGTATAACCCCCACCAAAGCATAGATGTATGGAAAAAAGTCAGTACAAATGGATGTGGGTGAGGGAAAACTTGTAGTTAAAGAATCTGTAAATTCCAACAGACTTACCTTTTTCTGTAGTATTTCACACTGAATTGAGACCATTGTAAATCATATGAGGTAGGAAATTTTCCTCTGCTTTGCACAGTGCCAAACGCACTGTGGTAGATAGTTATAGTGTTTATCAAGATTTCTAGTGATACTGTGGTCCTAGTGGACATATATACTTTCTAAAGAAAATGAGAGAGTTTGAATAATTTGACTGTACACTTCTAAAATTCATTCAGATAATTTCATTTTAAAATCGAGCAGAGTGATTTCTAAAAACAGAAAACACAGCTTAGTATTTGTCACAGTGAAAAATAAACCCACTCTAACTTTTTAACTCATCACTCTAAATGTTTAATGTCCCCAACAAATAAAGTTGTAGAATGACAGTAAATTCATTCAAAAAACCTTTTATAAAACTATAGCTTAGCTCAGTGGTCTCCAACCTTTTTATGCCCAAGATCACTTTTTGAATTTAACAGCAACCCAGGATCTGCCTCTCCCCTTCCCTGAAGCCCTGCCCCACTCACTCCATCCCCCTCTCTCCTATCGCTTGCTCACCCCCACCCTCACTCACTTTCACCAGGCTAGGGCAGGGGGTTGGGGTCCGGGAGGGACCGAGGGGTTCGCAGTGTGGGAGGGGGCTCCGGGCTGAGCCTGGGGCAGGGGTTTGGGGTGCAGGAAGGGGTCAGGAGTGCAAGCTCTGGGAGGGAGTTTGGATGCAGGAGTGAGCTCCAGGCTGGGGCAGAGTGTTGGGGTGCAGGAGAGGGTGCAGGGTGTGTGCTCGAGGGGGGAGTATGGGTGCAGGAGTGGGCTCTGGGCTGGAGCAGAGTGTTGTGGTGCAGGAGGCAGTATGGGGTGCTGGCTCCGGGGGGGGCACTTATATTGGGCAGCTCCCAGTCAATGGCACAGCAGGACTAAGGCAGGCTCCCTGCCTGCCTCAGCCCTACTCAGGTACATCGGCACCTCCTCCCCATCATGAGCCAAGACACCCTCCCACATCCACACACCAGAAGGGGCCAATGCACCTCTGCGGCCCATGGGGGAGGCACGTGGCTCTGCGTGCTGCCCCGCTCTGCATGCACTGCCCCTGCAGTTCTCCATTCCCGGCCAATTGGAGCTGCGGGGCTGGTGCTTGCAGGCAGGAGCAGTGTGTGGAGATCTCTGCTCCCTCCACCCCCCTGCTGCAGGGGCATGGATCGACCAGTCGATCGCTTCTCTACGGGTTGGTGGCCACTGGCTTAGCTATTCAAGCAATACCATTAATTTCCATTATTTACCATGGTGTCTTTCGTGGGGACTAAGCTAAGGGATGTTTTCTGCCCCTCCTTTTCCTTTATATTCCAATGACATAATATACAAATGCATAAGGGTTCATCTCACCAAATAAAATATCATCTGACAAGTGAATATGCATTTTCTGCGCAAAAGTCAAAGAGAATGTGGCCCTTGTTTTAACATGCATTCATTTCTTTTCTAAATCATGGTCTTTAGTAATGGGAATTTAGATTTCCATAAATTGTTAGTGAGCAGCCTTTCCAGAAGCAAGAAATTTGAACTTTCTCCATCATAAGGTCTCCTCCAAAAGGTCTCATTCAGTATTTGTGAGGTTTTCTGGATGTTCATGTTACAACTCGCACATCAGTATTTTTTTAAAATGATGTTGCCCAAGGACTAGATTTTAATTCTTTATAGGTTTCTCTCGGCAGAAAAAATACATTGCATACCAATCTACTAAACCACTTTAAATTGTTTGTGGAAAAATGTATATTGTAAATTCAGCACTCCATATCATATACACCTCTACCCCGATATAACGCGACCCGATATAACATGAATTCAGATATAACGCAGTAAAGCAGCGCTCGGAGTGGGGGGGCTGCGCACTCTGGTGGATCAAAGCAAGTTTGATATAACGCAGTTTCACCTATAACGTAGTAAGATTTTTTTGGCTCCCGAGGACAGCGTTATATCGAGGTAGAGGTGTACTGTTATTTATTCAGCGAGACCTATGCTCTTTATAGAGCAAACAAAACATGATCTCTGGTTGACATCTTACAATTTCATTTTGGACACAATGCAGTGAGGAACACTGAACAGGGGGAGATCCAAGGAGGACAGGGTTGCAATAATAAGTTTACATGGTTATTTAGATTCATTATGTGCAATCTTTATGGTGCTACTGGCCCACTCCTGTTTGAAATCCATGTATTCACACACAATCCAACTCCAGTCAGGCTAGTCTATACTGTTTTTAACTACAAGGTTTGAGCTGCACACATCTTCACCTTGACCTATATAAAATGTAATAAGACCGATCCCATTAGGCTTTCTGTTCTTGTGTTGCTGTCCTGCACACTGCTAATTCATGAGTGGGACTTGAAGTTGTGCACAGGAATTCCATGTTGTTTTCAGAAACCTTGCTTCTCCAATTCTTGTTTTTAAAAATAACCCAAGAAACTAATACAACAGCGGATAGCAGAATTGTGCTTATGCTTCCATGTAATAGTCTTCTGGAGACTGTTGTATTTTTGTAGTCAATTCAAATAGCTACTGGGTGGGATGGCATCATCTGACTTGTGCAGCATTCTCCTGTTATGTAATTTTAAAAAGAGGGAGAGGAGGTGGGAAGTACATCATGTAATTCTTCAATGCTGTGTCCCATTTAACTGTTAATGAAGTGGAATGGGGTGCTGGGTATGGGATATAGCAGCACAGGAATAGGAAATTGAGACAGACAAAGCAAGGACATGTGGGTAGCCAAAGCAGTAGGAGGATACTAAACAGAAGGCAAAGGAAGAGGGCACTCACCAGGGTGTGGAGGGAAGAGAATTTGATACTTTCTGTTTGCTTGCCCTATTAAGTATATTCCTATGTCATGTGTATTCTATGACTCAATCTACTTAGTGGTGTGAATTCTGTTGAACATACTACACCTGTGCTCCATGTAATGGGTTGCTTCCTGTTTGTTTGTGTGTACAACTCAGGGCGTTAGGTTTTGGTACATTAATCTACAAATCCCTCTATAGTCTGGGTATCTAGGGAGAGAGGTAGTTTCTTAGTGCCCTCCTGACAACCAAGGTCAGATACAGCAACTCTGCTAACAATCAGTGTAGCTTTTTGGGTGTTAGAAGCAGGGTATTCAAAGTGATCGGAAGATTTGCTTGTACTTAACTGGACATCAATTCCCTTGAAACTACCAGTCTGTGAGCCACCCAAACAATCTCTTCAGGGCTCTCCCGGCCCTTACTTTGCCTTGTAGGTTTATGGTAGGTGCACCCCATTCCCTAAATCCACTCGAAGCATTCCCCTGCAGTGTCCAGCTCTTAACCATTTGACACTCACGGAAATTTACCATGTAAGCTACCCCCTAAGGAACAGTGCACATATCAGCTTGTTTGATTCAACTGCAGATCAGCTCAAATATAACATCACAACGCTGAGATATAGTTATAATGAAAATAATAAGTTTATTATCAAAGCGTAAGATTTAAGAGCTAGTGAGTAAGGATAACAAATGGAAACAGAATGGTTACATATAAAACAAAAAGTTTAACTTTTTTGCTTCCTAAAAAGAACAGGAGTACTTGTGGCACCTTAGAGACTAACAAATTTATTAGAGCATAAGCTTTCGTGGGCTACAACCCACTCTATATGCATCCGAAGAAGTGGGTTGTAGCCCACGAAAGTTTATGCTCTAATAAATTTTTTAGTCTCTAAGGTGCCACAAGTACTCCTGTTCTTTTTGCGGATACAGACTAACACGGCTGCTACTCTGAAACCTTTTTTGCTTCCTAGAGTCTAAACTTTCAACAGGCTAATACTCTTGTCTAACATAGTTAATCTCACTCTAAGCAAGCTCACAGCATCTCCAACCAACATAGTTAGGATTTCCCTTTAATAAATGCAAAACATGCTGTCCTTTTAACTTCCTCTGTGAAGGACAAAAAGGGTCCTTTTGCCTTCTATATCCCCAGTATGCATTATTTTGTCCCCAGAGTCAGGATGACCCCTGTGGTTCATTCCCTGATGCACTGGCTCCATGTTGCATTCACATCCTCATGTTGATGTGGTATGCAAATGGGCTTCCATTGTGTTGGCGTGCAGTGCTTATTTTACATGTGAACCAAGGCAGAATAGTGAACATACATCCTTTGTCTGATCAAAATCTGCTTGTCAACCCTGCTTTGACTCAGACTTTAAAATATATTTTCTTGTGTGTGTGTCCTCCATACATACGTCTCTCAACAATTATGAAGATCAGTATGACATAAGCTTTTATTAGATACCTCACTTGACCCTCTTTGGATAAATACTATGAAATCAGTTTGTTGGGTGTAGTGAGTTTGTCAGGCCTGTCCTGGGCTATTGCTACAGAACAGTGAACCCTTTGCCAGTTGCCACTGAGGGGTTCTCAGGGTCACAGACAATATGATTGATGTTCTGCAAAATTAGGGAAGCGATAGACAAGGTTAACAGACTATTTTTCCACTTTAGTAATAGTTCAGAAACCAGGTATAGGGTAAAAGTTTCAAAAGTGCCTTAGTACTCTGACTTTCAATGAGTCTTCAGTTCCCTGGTACTGAAGGGCTGGACCTTTAAAGATGTTTAGGTGCTTAGCGGGATTTTCAAAAGTGACAAGATGACTAACTCCCATTGGAATCAGTGGAAGTTAGGTTCCTGGGCACTTCTGAAAATCCCAGAAAGGGTGAGATTCACAAAAGGACTTGGATGACTAACTGCCACTTTAGTTGCTTGAATCCCAGAATCAGGCCTAACTGGGACTTTCAAACCCCTGCCCAGTTGCCGTCTAAACCTGAGGCGCCTAAACTTGCTCAGTGCCTAATTTTGTCTATTAAAAGTTTCATAGGCACCTGTGTTTATGCTTTTGAGCATGTGTGCTACTGCCTCACTCCAGGCATTTGGATGCCTGAGCCCCATGGCTAGTCTCAAACCAATGGAAGATAGGCATTCATCCCCTGGATTCGCCTGCAGAGTCCAATCTGCTAAATGTGCTCAGAACTCACCTACTAGATCGGGACTCTATAGGTGAGCTTACACAAAACAGCCGTGGGGTGGAGGGAGGACCTCCCTCATAATTTTTAGCCCAGTGATTAGGGTATTCACTGGAGGGTGAGACCTCCCCTGGTTCAAGTCGTCTCCCCCCGCCACACACACACACCTGAGGGGGTGAAGGAATTTAAATGGGGATCTATTACTTCTCAGGTCTATGGGATATTCTGATATGTGGCTGCCTCAAGCTCTCTTGCTGAAACTGTTCCACTGTAAAAATAATTTTAAAAAGTCATTGGCACAGGGGGACTGGATCCTGGGTCTCACAGGTGAATGCTGTAACCACTAAGATACATAGTCATATTCATTCTCTCTTTCCCCTATTTTCCCCCTTTCCCTCAATGATGCTTTCATTATTTATCCACAATGGAACAGGTTCAACAGTTGAAACTGAGGGGGCTGTATATCAGAATATCCTGTAGCCCAGTGGTTACGGCACTGACCTGAAAGGTGGCAGAACTCTGTTCAAATCCCTTCTCTTCCTCAGGTGGAGGAGGGGACTTGAAGCAGGCTCTCCTACATCCCAGGTGAGTACTCTGTCCACTGAGCTAAAAATAATGAGGGATGTGGTCCTCCCCTCTCTGAGCTTCTTGCTAAAACATTATAAGCACCTAATCCCAAGAGAGGGTTTGCAGCTGAGAATCCCAAGCAAAGGGAAGAGCTTCCCAGCTAGGGTGACCAGACAGCAAATGTGAAAAATCGGGACGGGGTGGGGGGGCAATAGGAGCCTATATAAGAAAAAGACCCAAAAATCGGGACTGTCCCTATAAAATCGGGACATCTGGTCACCCTATTCCCAGCAGCCCAGTCTTAGGTGCCTATTTCTGTGAGACTGGCAGGGTTTAGCACACACTCCTCCTCTTGCCAGCTCCCATTGGCTAGCTTGGGGGAGGAGCTGCCTAGCGTGCTGCCTATTGTGAATCCCATTCTGAGGCACTGATCTCCATTCATTGTATAGAGAGCCTAGTCACCTAACCCAGGCTTTGTGAATCACAGTGATTTTCTAGGCACCTAAAAGTGTAGCCCTAAATGCTTATGTCCATCTTTAGGCAGCTAAATATCTTTAATAATCTGGCCCATGTCACTTTGAAAATGGGATTTAGGCTCCTAAATCATGGATGTAGTCTTGAAAATTACCCATAATCTAAAATTAGGAAACCCATTAAAAGGGGGAACTGTGCAAGAACTGTTTAGTGGCTAAATGTCCTTAGGGAATAGGTGGAAAAGAGTATACATTGATTCAAACTGATAACTAGGATTCTGGACTAGAAAACAGAAGAATGTGGCTAAATATCAGTATAATATCAAAAAGTATAGTGTATTGGGCAAATTTCCCTATTTGTCAAGTTTCTTACACAAAAAAATATTGAGAGAGACTGAAATACCAGTTTATACCTGGTTGAGAAATATCAAAACTCTTTATTGACCAAAATGCTCAAGTCTGTTGTCAGATCCTATTATAAAGGATAACTAAGTATGAAGGGTTAGATGGCAAAAGTAAAGGCAGTTAAATACAGTTTATTTTTAGTGAGAAGTCACTAGCTGTAGTTTGCTTCCAGGGTCTCTGACCAATCAGAGCTGATACGTCAAGTGAACAGAATCTTGTAAAGAGAGAGTACAAGACCTCACACTCAATATCTCTGTGAATTATTAGCTTCAGTCTATAGGTCAGGGTGGTTTTGCGTGTGTGTGTGTGTGTGTGTGTGTGTGTGTAAAAGTGTAAAACTGATGTGCTCTTTTTAATTTTGTCTTAATTTGACAGTGTTACCACATTTCCTTCAAGCATTTATAATTCTCATTCTCACCCCTATCCTGCAAGGAAGAAAGTGTAACTGTTAAGAATGTTTCTATTCCTGTCCATTTTTTGCTAGTATTTGTTTGTGAAATATAAATTATATTTCAAAGAGATTCTCCTTTAAGAGGTAAATGACAGAAACACAATACCTATTTAATTTTCTCTTTAAATTACTTTGGTATCTAAATTATATCTTTTAGAGGGAAGTATACCAATTTAAAACATTTGTATTCTGTTGAAACTATTAGATATGCTATGTTCTGTCTTTTCTCCTTTTAGGTGAGAAACCTTTTGAATGTAACATTTGTGGGAAACACTTCTCACAGGTGGGAATATTTTATTTTATGATACTTACAGTTAAACTAAATGCATCCGTGTTTTGATTCTAAAAGTAAACTTAGTTCTGTTTGCGGTGATATAAATGACATGGCCTTGACCAATGTTATAATCCTAAATTTAGGATTTAGCCACCTGTGGTGGCTTTTGAAAATACAAATTACAGTTTTCTAGATTTCTTAAAGATGTTTTCTGACTTTTTTCTTTTACTTTTATGTAGCAGTTCTATCACCTCTCCGTCAATCTGTCTTTATTTTTCATCCTTTTTTTCTCAGCAATTGGGTTCTGAGTTATGCAGATTTTTAAAAAAAAGTCCTCCGCATATTTAAAATCTAGTGTACATTCACTACCAAATTTATAACAACGTGGAGCCTAAAATATATATGTATCTCATCTAGGAATACAATTTGAGTGGAGGAACAGTGGAGTCAGTCTTGCATACTATTATTTTTACATATTCTAAAGCAGTGGTTCTCAACCTATTTACCATCGTGGGCCACACATGTGGCCCACAATATGTTATGTGGGCTGCATCCAGTACTACCTGTTTGGGCCTGAGGATGTCAAACGGGCTTCAGCTCTGTGTTGATTGGGCCACAGGTTGAGAACCACTGCTCTAAAGCAAATACCTCTTAGTCAGATATGTAATTTGTTGCATACCCTGTAGTCTTCCTATACATGCTTCAAAACGTAGCAATGCAGACCTCTCCAGAGGTCCAAATACGAAACATTGATTAGCTGATAACTGCATAAATACAATCAGTCTAATTTCTTTTTAACTGAAATTCAGATGGTTCCAAAGCCTGACACAATAATCCGGTTTAAATTTACTTAGGAAATAAAAGTCAGATTTTTTTTCCTGATACTCTGGCCCTGAATTTTAGCTGCGCCTCAACTTGACCTCTAATATTTAAATTGCAAAGTTGCAGGTACTGTTAAATTCACTTGCATTTGCATACAACAGGCACCTAACTACTTGACTTACAGGTACAATCAGATAGGCTGTTAAAAGGATGCAGTTCGTTTTGTCCCTAAAACTGCATCAGCAATATTGGAAACCACTTCTGAAAATTTAGGACTCCACCTTTTCATTGTAATTTATTATCTGTACTCACAGTCTTACTGGATTCCATCTTTTATTTGGTCATAAGATGCCCTGTATTTATATCAGAATACTTATACTTTACAAGAGAGGGGTGAGCGGGAGCGGGGAAAGAGAGAGAAACAGTCAAGTGCATGTTTTATACTGGGATAGATTTAATAATTGAAGTGTGAGGTCCGGCCCTATATTCAGTGTTCAGTTGTGCTTGTCCAGTCATTTTGGACAGCTTTGAGTACATATTAGCCATAGAAAACACGTTGTTGTTTTTTTGTTGAAGACTGAAATTCTAAGTATCAGAAGGGGTATAACCATTAAAAGTAGCTAGGTATAGCCTAGGTGCAAGAACGTATTGCTGCCCTTCATGTGGATGAGAATAAGAAAAGGTTGGTTTATTTGACCATAAAACATTTCTTGCTTCGGGCAAGTGTAGTAGCATTTTGCAAGGCTGATTTAAGTTATTGAAGGGGGATTTGTGGGAGGGGAGAGGAAACAGTACAGTATGTATCCCTATGACAAACTTAAGACTTTTTCATGTAACAGACTTTGTTTTTAATGAATTCTTTTAATTTTCTATCTGTTAATAAAAAGTACTGCAAACTGTAATTTCTCATTTTAACGACTCTTAAACAGTTTTTCTCCCCTATCTTAATCTCCTGAAGGTGCTGATAGACGAATTATAATACAGGGTATGCATGTTTGCAAAATATAAAGTCCACAATGCAATCCAATTGCTACAACTAGTTTCCTGTTTATAAAGTGGAATTTACCTCCCTCCCTATTCTTTCCTTATGTTAGTGTTGTGACTTACAAAAGCAGTGTTTAAAATTCTGTTGTTCTTGGCTTAATGTACTGATGAATATTGGCAAATGAAGGGTGAAATAGTGAAATTCCAAGTATCAGTCCTCTTACCATATCTCTCTCCTCTCTCCATTCTGCAAATACAATACCACAACCACATGTTGTAAGACTCCACCTACCAAGAAGTAAGGCGTAAAGAAAATTGACTTCTTCCTTTATAATGACTAGTTCCTCCCACTTTCCTCTGTTTTCTTTGCTGTCACAGCCTATAAGCATGGGAGACTACAGCACTGTTCTCTCTAGCCTTCATCTGCTGTGCTTTTGGGCCCAGTCTTGCATCTGTCCAGTGCATGGACTCCCACTGATGTCGATGGCAGTTCCAAGTGCATAGCGGATGCTGGATTAGTATTGTTTTTTGTACTTAGAAATAAATGGAAGATTAAAGTAGTAAAAATTGAGATTGGATATAGGAAGAAGATGAGCAAAAGGAACCTACTTTACACTAACCTTGACTTTTGGAGAGAAGAAAGGGCCCCTTTGCCTCTCAGCATGTGTCTTCCCCTCACTACAGTATACCAGCTGTTTTCCTGCATGGTTTTTTGCCACACCTCTTCTCTGCAATCAAGGATAACGTTGCAGGTCTCTTATGTACCTTTTTCGGCAGCGTCTCTTTCAGGACGTTTTGTGTGAGTGCCTGCTCCTTAAGACATGCCACTTAAGCCTGAGATTGTTTTGGTCACAAAGATTTGTAAAAGGATCAAATTAATGGTCCTTTTCTTCTTCTGAGTTAATGTGTGAAATCCAACCAGGATCAGTCAGGCTTAGAAATCCAATCCCACTATCTTTAATATCTCTCCCTTTCACTGAAATGCCCATCCTCAGCCTATCCATCATCTTCCTAGCCAGTCAATATGATTCCTTTGCAGAGTTAAAGCCCAGGGATCAGGCCAAAGGTGATAGGACAACGATATACAGTAGAACCTCAGAGTTATGGACACCTCGGAAATGGAGGTTGTTTGTAACTCTGAACAAAACGTTATGGTTCTTTCAAAAGTTTACAACTGAACATTCACTTAATACAGCTCTGAAACTTTGGTATGCAGAAAGAAAATGCTGCTTTTAACCATCTTAATTTAAATGAAACAAACACAGAAACAGTTTCCTTACCTTGTCAAATCTTTTTTTAAACTTTCCCTTTACTTTTTTTAGTAGTTTACATTTAATACAGTACTGTACTGTATTTGCTTTTCTTTTCTTTTTTTTGGGGGGGGGGGTCTCTGCTGCTGCCTGATTGTGTACTTCCGGTTCCAAATGAAGTGTGTGGTTGACCAGTCTGTTCATAACTCTGGTGTTCTACTGTACTTCTATCCTCCTCTTCCAGGCTTCAAGTTAACACTGTAAGAAAGGTATCAGAACTGCTAATAATAAGTTCATTGTCCTGGCATCCTTAGGGGACAGGATCAAGGATTATGGATTTATTTGCATAGGGAAATTAACCAGAATAGCTATTCTGCAATAGCTCCCCGTGGAAACTGTTATTCTAGAATAAGAATGTCCAAATGGGAAACTATTCCAGAATAGTCTTAAAGGTGCCACAGGACCCTCTGTTGCTTATTCCAGAATAGCTATTGCGCTTTAAATTCACACTCTACCTTAATCTGAAATGACTTTCAAGTGCAGACAATCCCTATATTCCTGTTTGTTCTGTGGTACAACAGAGACAGAGGTTCTGCCCTTTCTGTGATGTGTGTACTTCAAGCTTCCTAGGTTGTGCCTCTGCATGGAGAACCTCCCTCCTCCCAAACCCCTGTTCTACACGGTCAGGTTATACAAAGGAGAGGTTATCTTAGTCGAGCTGCCCATTGTTCTCAGACCTCCAGAGATCTGCTCATAGACTCTGTGAGTCTCCAAAACACCTGTCCTAGTTCCCTTTCCTGTTATAGATTTCAGCCTTCCGACTCTTTGTCTGAGAGTATAAGGGTCAATCTGATTTCTTTCTGAAAGACTTTGAAATGGTTAAAAGCAAGCTGTTTCAGGGTGCAGTCCAGGGTCATTTTTCATCTGGATTCTTTGCAATCAGTTTCATCTCTCACTCTTTTCTTTGTTGTTTCATCCCCTGATAGTTCCTTTCACCACCTTTCGTTATATCCATAAACTTTGGTTGTCAAGAGTTGCTATTGTTGCCTATGAGGATTTCAAGGAGAGAGTCAGAAGTGTGTCCCTTGTGGTCCGTTTCTCTGATCTTTCCTTATCAAGGGAGAATAAAGGTCATTATCCAGAATCTCTGTACACTTAATAAGAGAGATGTATCTTACCAGGGCCAGTTCCAGCATTTCTGCCTCCCCAAGCAAAAAAAAAAAAAAAAGCCGCGATCAGCGGCAGGTCCTTCGCTCCTAGAGGGAGTGAGGGACCTGCCGCCCCCGAATTGTTAAGCTGGTGCCTGGAGCCGGCCCTGTATCTTACATTTCCTACTCAAGCTGTATTTAAATAAAGCCAAAGCAGTTGCTTTCCTTAACGGTTCTAGAATTGCAAAAAGGCTGCCAAGTGTTAACAAGTGAGTGTGGGGTCAAGTAAAACATTCCTGGACAATGTTTGGGACTCCTCCCTCCAACATGTCTATGTCTTGCATATACAGTTGGAGTCTCAGTTGATTACCTATTCAGAGCCATCACTGATCTTCGCTACTAAGGCTATGTCTACACTACAGCTACAGCGGCACAGCTATGGCCCTGCAGGTTTGGTGCTGTAGCATTGCAGTGCAGACACTCACTCCAGCATATAAGGGGTTTTTCCATTGCTGTAGTTAATCCATCCCTCCAAAAAGTCTTCTCTTGACCTAATGGTTCTATGCCAGGAGTTAGGTCAGCTTAACTGTGTTGCTCAGGGGTATGAATTTTTTCCACCCCTGGCTGATGTAGTTAGGTCGACCTAAGTTTTAGGTTAAGCCTAGGCCAAAGAGTTATTAGGAAGAAGTGTGCTTCACGCTTCTGGGCTTCTTATCTGCCTTGCTTGATATGCCAGCATGACTTTTGCAGGACAGGGGAGAGGGAAGATGTACAAGGAAAAATTACTTACCAGTAATTCATTTTGTTCATAGTCTTCTCCTCTTCCTTATCCTACTTTCTCCTTTTGTTGGGGGTAAATATTTGTGGCTTTTGAAGTACTCAGACTTGAGTACATTATATGTAGATGATGACTGACCATTTTTCTTTGCCTCCTGGTAGGTGAAGTCATACATCATGATGTAGTGGTGTTTTATTTATAGGATAGGGAAGAGAAGGAGACTAAGACAAATCTAATTACTGGTAAGTAATCATCTCCCCATGACTGTAATCCTGGATGTTGTTCTAGGTTTTTACACTTAATAAGATCAGTCTTTCAGATGTAGCTTGTTTCCAGATTGTTTGAATCTGGGCTTCTGTTTTCTTTTTTTTAATTTGCTCTTTTTTCTGTTTCACAATTTGCTGTTGTCAATTTATAGGTGCATAGATAGATAGGTGGCTATTAGTGTAGACAACAATATTTTTTGATCAGCATAATACTTCATTCGCCAAATGGTGCATAACCTTAACCATTTTAAAATTAGGAACTGAAAGCCAGCTTCTGGATTCTGTTCTTTACACCTCTTCATCTACAGACACCAACTAGCTAGTGCTGGCCTCTTTAAACCTTTTATTCCCATCTTTTCAGGCAGGTAACCTACAGACTCATTTACGTCGGCACTCTGGTGAAAAACCATATATTTGTGAAATCTGTGGGAAAAGGTTAGTACAATTGTTAATCTCCTATACAGTTAATATGTCAGTGCTTTAAGATTGTATTAATAAAACATTTTCTTAACCCTAATAACAACCCACAGGCCAAGATTTAGGTAACATGAGTAGACTGTGTTGATTTACACCACCATAGGCTTTTATTGTCTTTTATTGCCCATCACTCTTTGTGCACTTCTGCCTTTATTGGATACTGGTAAATGACAAGATATTAACATTAGGAATTGCTTATTAAAAGCAAGTGCAGAATGATGGGTTAAATTACTTTACTTTATGCAAATGTATTTTTAGTGCCATATATATATATAAGTTGCCATTTAATAGAAATCCAAATAAGCCCATAAATTAATAGCATATCTAGTGAGTCTTTATGGTCTTATTTGGATTTCTGTTCATTGGCAACTTTTTAATTAACTAAAAATATCCAATGTCTAATTAAACTATTTAACTTAACACAACTTTTGGAAACTTTGACCCATAAGGTACGCACAGTTCTGTTCTTTTTCCTTTAAAGCTATACATTGTCATGATTTAGACCCAGAATGATTAGGGTTTTGTTAAATTTTACAAAAACTATAATCAATAGATAAGTCTTTATTATTTTTATTTGAGTTTTTTAAATATTTCCTTGAAGTCTTTACAATACAAATATTGCTGCATTCAGCACATGACAGAAAATACACAAACTTGTAACTGGCTTGTCTATTTTTGTTCAAGCTGGGCAAAATACAAAAATTAAAGAAATAGTATTAAAGGCAAAAAATAAATTTGATTGTTAAAAATAGATGTTTGAAATTTAAGGCATTATGTTTGTTTAACAAATATTTTGAACCTGACAATGTCCCCTTAATAGCATCTAGTGTTAGGAGTTTTTAATATTTCAGACTACAGTCTTCTAACCGTTCTAGAACTTGCTAGGCTGATGAAGCATTCATAACAGCTGCTCCCTATATGATATACAGCTATGGAGAGTAGTAGGTATGTAGAAGCACTTTAACTGAGTTTCCAAATTCTGTTCCAGGTTCGCTGCTTCTGGTGATGTACAGCGTCATATTATTATTCACTCTGGAGAAAAACCTCATTTGTGTGATATCTGTGGCAGAGGTATGCTAGAATTAATTTTTTCTGTCTTTAGGGTTTATGATTGAAATGTGAGTAGTCTTCTTAATCTTAGTGTCTGTTACATTCTTCCAGGGTTTAGTAACTTTAGTAACTTAAAGGAACACAAAAAGACCCATACAGCAGATAAAGTATTCACCTGCGATGAGTGTGGAAAGTCATTTAACATGCAACGGAAGTTAGTAAAGCACAGAATTAGGCACACAGGAGAAAGACCATACAGCTGTTCAGCATGTGGTAAGTAAGGTTTACAATACATACATATTTATTTTTAAAAACTAGTGGAAATTCACCTTATTCACTGAATGACTTGGAAATAGACAAAGTAAAACTGGATTGAAATATCCTTTCCTGGATCTCTTCTATTTGGCATAGCTGATGGTTAAAATAATTTTCAGCTTGGTTTATTACTCATTTACACCATCTCAGACATAGGACTTTATTGATGGCACAAATGTTAACTTTTTCAACAAAATGCCCTTTTATTATCACCTGTGCAGTAGTTATTTTTTCTTTAAGCCTAAAACAGTGCTAGGCTGAGCACAAATGAGATCACAAGTCAGTTTTGAATGGAGAATACAGAAAGGAATCTGGAAGAGCGAATGTTGTTTAAAGTGGTGAATCTGTTTCTAGACCTTATAGGCTGGTTTTCAACAGCAATATTGATCATAGCTGTTTCAGAAGTTTGATTGACTTTCTGCTTATCACCAGGACATGCTCCCTCCAAAAGAAGTATGTTGAAATAGCAGCCTTAGTGCTTTTGTCCTAAACATTTGGTTGCAACATTCAAATGAGATCTCACTGAATCCTAGTGAAAGCTGGAAGCAACCTTTAGTCCTTCACTTTCATTTGTAAAGGGAAGGCTCTTTTGAATTATAAAGCATAACTGGGTCAACATCTCATAGCTGAGAATATTAGTTCTCAAATTTTATCGGATGGATCCCACTTCCAGGTGGTCTGCAAAGCTGCTGTCTTTGATAGCGATTTATCTTTGCTTGTGAGTTTACAGAGGTTTTATTGATCATCTAATCTCTCACACCCCAAGCACCTCTCAGCATCCTGCAATGGTATTTAATTATCTGCCTGTGACTATTGTTGCTTTTGGTGTAAGTTCAGTCATGTTCAAATGTTCAAAGAACACCAACATTACAGAGGGTTAGCAAACACATAGGATAAAAACACCTAACTGCAGTATGTCTTGGCATGGGGGTCTTGAGGCAACAAGGTGAGTCTTAACTAATGTAAAGCCTTTCACCCAGTCAGAGGAAAGAAACAGAAGATACAAATTAGAGAAAGTGTAAACAAACAGTTTCTCCCATCACATTAAAATAGGCTTACTTTAAACTTGTCCCTTTTTGATATTGTTCTGATTGTTCTTATAGCCAGTTCATCTGGTTTCCACAGAGATGGTGTGAAATCTAGACTGAGAGCAAAAATGGCCCACCATATGCAAAAATTCAACACCTGCTGACTCAATGATAGTGTAGCATTATTGGCTATGCAGAAAAGCCTGAGCTTTGTAAAAGTAGAGATTAATATAAACAGTTGTATGCAAAAGTGTAATGCCAAAAAAATAAGAATATAGTCAACTGAATGTCTAGTAGATCAATTGCAATTTCCTAAGCTTTCAAATAACATATTTTATTTTCATAGTACCTGTCCACGTAAAATACAGCATTAAAACAATCATTAATTTGGAAAAACCATGTAAAATCAAATTATACTATTTTGAAGAATGGAAAATCTCAGAATCGCTATGTACAATTAAAATAGCAATTTTAGAAATTAGAAACACCCTTTTTTCCTGGTGCACTATGACATTGGTATCTTTGTCCTAATTAAGTCATTTACTATATTGCTGTCTATAGTTTTATAAGAGTTATTTTACCTCTGGCTTCTGTTTATTCGGAAAATATATAAATACTGCATCTTAAGAAGTTGATAGTTTTTCATGGTACCTGAATGCTCCTAGCAATAATAAAATTGCAACACTGAAAATTATTCTATAGCCAAAATGTGTTTTATGTTTACATTATCCATGCAGCTAAGTTTTTATAACAGTACCTATCCCTGTAGTATCTGAGAATAGCACCTCTGTACTAAGGGAATTATTGTAAGGTGTATTTGAGGTGGTGCAGTTCTTTTATGAAAAATGTATTTTGAAATGTCATCAACATGCCATGTTCCTCAGACTGTTACTGTAGGGATCAAAGGGATTCAGTTCAGCAAAGACAGAGACAAACTGAGAAAAGTGGTTGCTACTAATGCTTGTCACAGCATTCCACTGCTAGTGGGTATTTCTGATACTATAGACTGAAAACGGAAGGATATGGAAATACAGACGAGCAAGTCGGGTCAAGAAGAAGAAAAGTACAAATAATTGAGTTTTAAAAATAGAAGGAACAAGTCTAAGACTGTTCTAGACAGAGAATGTGACACATTAGGAGTTGATCTGTAGTTTTAGCTGTTGATATTCCCTCTAATCAAACATGTTCATGACACTCATATTGAGAGGAACAAAATCTAAAAGTATTACTTCTGTCTCTCAGGAAAATGTTTTGCAGGGTCTGGTGACCTACGCAGACATGTGCGGACTCATACAGGAGAAAAGCCCTATACCTGCGAGACCTGTAACAAATGCTTCACTCGTTCTGCTGTTCTGCGGCGGCACAAGAAAATGCACTGTAAATCCAGTGATGAGGGACCAAATACACTAGAGGAATTTACTCAGGCAATTGAAACTTCTGATCTTGAGAAATCTCAGGGTTCCGACTCGTTTGCCCAAGAAATGTCTGTTACTTTGTTACCAGTATCCGTTAAATTTCCTGTTCGTCCAGCTGGGAATTCAGCTAATGAATTTGATAGTTCTGCAGGATCTTATTGCAAGTTGCGGTCAATGATTCAACACCATGAGTCTACAATCCAACAGAAATTGACTCTGGATCCCGCTGAACTCCCAAAACCTCAGACACAACAAACTCCTCAGCCACCTTTCACTTACACAGAGGTAGATGTATCACCTGCAGAAGAACCCCTACAATCTGATAATATTTCTATGATTCGTTCATCAATGACAACCTTGGATGGTCATTGTGGTGACCCCCTGGGCAATCGTGCATCTTCTGCTGCATATAGGAGTAATGAAGGACCATTCTTTTCCAGTATGACCCTGTGGGGCTTAGCTATGAAGACCTTGCAGAATGAAAGCGAGTTGGATCAATGAGGGTTCATGTTACCGATTCACAACCTTTTAGGGAAATTGTTTTAATTTACCAGACTAAGACCACATATTCCAGCTAGTGCTCACTGTCTCCCATTTAACTGTGCATGCTCTATCCTGCAATGGAACTTGAGTTGTTCCAAGGCCCAGTTTCATTATTAAAGTGCACAAAGGTGAATAGAGAGTGTGTAAGCAAAACCAGTACTGAGGTTTGTTAGGGTAAGGTGTGGGAAAAGAATAGTGTTCCAATCACAAGAGGCTGAAGTACCAATAATGGAATGCTTATCAGTAAGATCATTGGTTTACATGACTTCATATATTTAAGTAATGTGACATATTAAAACTGATTGTCAAATACTGTACAATATTTGTCAGTAGTGCAAAGTAATTGTATATCTAGAAACTTTATTTTTACAATAAAAGCCTTTTCTAGTATTTTATAAACTATTTTGCACAGAAGTTTTATCTGCAGAATGTAGATCAAAGTAAAGAAATGCTAATTTAATTTGAATAAAGGGAAGTTATTTTACGTAACATCTTAATTGTTCAGTGTGTTGCATCTTTACTAATTCAGAAAAGTGCAATGAAAATTGTTGGTAGCTATTTCAACAGTATAATTCCATTTATTCCAGATGGCTCTTGCACTGTTGCTAAAGGTACTATTAAGACAAGCAGAGCTGCACTACAGTACGTGGTCAGTCCACCAACAGACTGTCATGTTTGTTGGTAAATTAATGGAAAATGTTGGCAAATTATTGGGATTAATGTACTCGAAGGAGGTTGTCCAGAGGCATTAGTGTTTGGCTGGTGGTTTTCATTTTCAGTATCTCTTTGGTCCTGCCTCACAGACTGGGTTGCTGCAGTCAAACAAGTGTTACAGGCCAAGCAAGTTTACAAACCATTTAAGTGTGTTTTCAGGCTTTGTGCCAAAACGTCTTTACAGATATTAAAGTCTTTGAAATTTAAATGACTTCCACTAATCTTGTTTCTTTTGAAGTTTTTTCGGTGTCTGGAGAATCTTATAAACTAGAGGGCGTACTGTTGATTCTTTATAAGGAGCTTCTGGATTTGTGCATGGGACGATAGCTCTCAGCACTGATGTCCCCTAGCCAATGTGATAACCTTGCTTCTTGTTAGGCTTTGGTACCACACTTGTGTGGAAAATATTTAGATATTTCCATTTAAGACTGCATCATTTTGACACAGCACCACGTGTCAAACCAGAAAAAAACTCCTAAAACAACTGATTGCATGAAAGTTAAGACCAAAAGGCCTCGTTAGTAGTCCGAGGAGTTGCTGCCAGTGTTCTATGGCAGTGAAGGAGATCTGTATCTTCTCATCAGTAAATGATGCCGTTCCTATTTGGCTTTATATGCAGCTAGGAACCTACCTATGGTCTAGGTATCAGTTTATACAGTGTCTTTATTTTATACCAGAAAAAAGTAATTAGAAGGTTTCAGCTTCCCTTGTTTTATTTTCATCTTTGATATTGTGGTTCTGTTGGAAGTAGAAAAATGCTATCACCATGCAAGAATAGGATGTGTCTATTAGCTATTGTTTTAGACTCTCTGGAAACTCAGGCAAACATCTCTGCATCTGTTTCACTCTGTCATAAACATACAGTTAAGGATTAATTCCTCTTTTACCTGTAAAAGGTTAATAAGCTCACATAACCTAACTGACACCTGACCAGAAGGACCAATAAGGGGACAAGATACTTTCAAATCTGGGAGGGGGGAAAAAGTCGTCGTTGTTTTGTGTATGTATGTGTGTGTGTGCGCGCACGCGCTTTTTGCCGGAAAAGATCCAGGAGGCAGCCATCTAACTCCCTTGAATTAGTAAGTAATAACAGAAGAAATGCATTAGGTTACTTTTATTTTTGTTTGTGATTTCCTTTGCAAGAAGAGGGAGGCTATTCCTGAGTTGTAACTTTTTAAAGTTTGCCTAAAGGAGAGAGCTTTTATGTTCTAAATTCTTTCACCTTTTTTCTTTAATTAAAATTCTTCTTTTAAGAACCTGATTGATTTTTCATTGTTTTAAGATCCAAGGGTTTGGGTCTGTGTTCACCAGGACTAATTGGTGAGGATATATTCTCAAACCTTCCCAGGAAGAGGGGTGTAGGGGTTTGGGGGATTATTTGGGGAAGGTAGAGCTCCAAGTGGCTCTCCCTAAATGTTTGTTTAAATCACTTGGTGGTGGCAGCGTTACTTAATCTAAGACATAAGAGGGAAATTGTGCCTTGGGGAGTTTTTAACCTAAGCTGGAAAAAAATAAGCTTAGGGGGTCTTCATGCGGGTCCCCATGTCTGTACCGTAGAGTTCAGAGTGGGGAAGGAACCCTGACACACTCCATGCTATGAAGACTTTTTTTCACAACCATAACATCATTTGTTTTACACAAAAGCTAAGACACTTGAAAACAGTTTAGAGATTTGATAGAATCCCTTAGAGAGAGTCCACACATGCTTAGGGAAACACTGTGACCTCTTGCCAGCAGGTGCAGACCAGAAGAAAAAAAAAGCTAACTGGTAGGCCACAGTGGTTTCTGTTTGGAGCAGATGGGAAAGAATTTCTGCTGTCTATTTTGAGCCTTTTCTTGTAGCTCTTTCCTCTCTCCCCATTTTCTTTTCCCTCTACCATTATTGTTTGGATTGCTTTTTGGTCAACACCAAAAGCCTTTGTGAAAACAGCTCATGTATTCAATAGTCCTTGTTTTGTCCCCTGTTTGTTTCTCTTTCACTCTCACACTCCCACCACCATCCTTGGGCCCAGTGTCAGAGGCAAAGTGTGAGTAGGCATTAGTCAAGAGCAAGGAAGACCCATCATGCCTTGTCAGATCCCACAAGCAGGTATGTCCCATCCAAGATGAAAGGTAAATCTAGCGGCCTTTGTCACTGAGAAAAGGAGAAACCAGTGACCCTGTGGACCTCTCACCCTCGCTTCTGCCTCTGGAGGTGCCCTGGGACAGTCTTTCCCTGTCCCCCCAGATAGAGGAACATTTGGGGGACGTTGCAGCTGTTGCAAACTCCTTCCTCCGTCTCTCTCATGCTGGATAGATCTGTTCACATTGTAGGGGCCCTTGTTGCAGGATTTCTCTTAGAGCAGGAGTTCTCAACCTTTTTCTTCCTGAGGCCCCCAACGTGCAATAAAAATTCCTTTGCCCACCTGTGCCTCAACTGTTTATCTGCATATCCAGTAGCTTAAAAGCCAGGACTGACATTAGGGGATATCAAGGAGGGCACAGGAGGCCCCCCGAAGCTTTGTTGTTCAGGCTGTGGCTTCGGCCCCACCTGGCAGAGTTGGGCTTCGGCTTTCTTTCCTGGGCCCCACCAAGTCCAACACCAACCCTGCTCTCTGGTTTATTTTAACAGACCCCCTGAAACCTACTCGCAGACCCCCAAGGGGCCCTGGACCCCTGGCTGAGAACCACTGTCTTAGAGGAAACAACAGCCTTGAGCACTGCTGCATACACATAGAGTGAGCACCACATTGCACAAAGGGCAAGCTGAAGACACTCTCTTCCCCCTTTTCTGCAGTCCCCTCTGCGACCCTGTCCCTGCCCAAATGCACAAAGACTCAATTCAGACTTGCTGCCAGGCTATGAATTATGGAGTGCTGTTTGAGGCTCCTCATAACCCACTGCATAGTAGCATAGCATTTTCAGTAAGGAAGTAGAGAAAAACAGCACACTCTCAACACAGACACAGTTGGGCCTCGCAGTAACAGAAGATGGAGGAAGAGTCACGGTGGTAGCAGGAATTACTGTAGCAGCACTGAGGCCCAATAGCTATACTTGCTGGTTTCAAGGGTCTTTGAGGAAGGGGATGAGCAATGGAGAGGGATAAGCTGGTGGAGGAAGGGGAGCATCCTACATGCTTCCTTTTCCTCATTGCTGTGTGTATGCTTCCCCCTCCCCCCGCTATGGTGATGCATTCTGGTTTTGCATTTAAAAAATCTTGTCACCCTAAATGTGCCATAACAAGTGCTATTCAGTGTCTTTTACAGCAGGGTCTCTCGCTGGAAGAGTGCTTTGAAAGGGATAGTGTTTCCTTAAAATATGGAAAGAATCCTATGAGACAAATTATGCAATCCGCATGAAAGGAGCATTTCTGAATAGGAAAGGTGGTGCTACTAAAATGATCCTGCCTCTGAGGAGAAAAAAGCCAAATCAGAGAGCAGCAGCTGCATCTTCACTTTGAGGTGGAAACTATAAAATAATTATTCTAGCTTTGTGGGACAGTGTTTCTACAAGCAGAAAATTCATATAGCTGCTGCTCACATGCCTAGCCACGCGCATAAGCATCAGGCACTGCTGCTATGCCATTATCATCAGTGTAAGTACTTTGGCTAGGTTTTTTAAATCAATATTTCTTGGAACGATATGACCTAATGTGGTGTAAATAAAGTACCTACTAATTATTTATTATAAACAGTATCCTGCAGTTTGGCATTGCCATTCAGTCTATGTTGTGTACTTGAATCACTTGTTGTTTCTGATATGTGTTACTAATTGCCCATGGTTTAGTTACCCTTTTTCTTTAATTTCTGCACAATAATTAAGAGAACGTTAGATAGTGGTAGCGCTTAGACTTCTAATGATGTTAGTGTGTCTTTTGGATAATATCTGGATTTAATTATGTAAGAACCAAGGGTAAAGTTCTATGATTACAACCCTTTGTGTGTGCATACGGGGAACTGTATGCACTGTTATTACTAATAGGTCTGCCTGGCCCTTGAAAGAACAGCTCCCTGTCCTGTGAAGTTTACAATCTAATTTCCTGAAAACTAGTTGGGCGTTTTTCACTGGAAAACAGTAATTTGTCAAAACCAAAACTTTTCATGGCAACATTTTGGTTTTGACACAAATTTCATTGGGAAGATTTCTCAGGTCCAGGGTAGAATTTCTGGTCAAAATAAGAGACCACTTCTAGAATGGGCTAGATTGAGACTGATAGTTAGGGCACTAACCTGCCTATTCATTTTGTGGTTTCCACCTCAGTTCAGGTTGGGCACGGACTTGAACCTAGGTCTTCCACATCCTAGGCAAGTGTCTTAACCACCGTGGGTGGGTGTGGGTGTGAGTTAGTGAGAGAGAGAAAGAGAGAGAGAGATTGTTTGTTTGGGGGTGGGGGTTGGTATGTGAGAGAGAAAAAGTTCAAAAAGTCTAGGTGTCCTGATGCAGAATGAAAGCAAATGTCAAAACCCTGATTTCTTGCTAAATGGAATTCTGGTTTTCTGGCCAGCCCCAGTCAAATCAGAGTTAAAATAGACAAGGGGGAGGGAAAGGGAGCCGAGGAATTCAACAGTGAAGAGTAATGATAATTTGTATTTTTTGTATCTTCTTGCTTCAGGATTTGTTTGGGGAGTTGTGCTTAGAGTGCAAAAGGTCAAGTACAAGAATACGTGTAGATGATGTTAGCTGAAGAGAAAGTTAGTGGTGGAAAGCCAGCCAAACCAAGTGAGTTTTACAGGATGATTTGAAATATGAGAATGGAGTCACTTGGAAAATAAATTGCCAACAGAGTACAAGTGCCTTAAGCGTTGCTGTCTTTTAATGTAATTCACTAATGATTTTAGAATGACCTGTGTTCCACTCTACTGCAAATAGATTTTTGTGTGTGTTAATACACGTTGACTCGTGTTTTCTGACCCATAGCCTGACTCATTAATCCTTACTGACACCTAATATTGAATTTGGTGTCTCTAAATAGTTTCCATCTCTAATTTCCATCTCTCCTTATTAAATCTCTATCCTAGTGAATGGAGATAAAAATTATTTTACCTATTGCATAAAAATACTATCTTTACATGGTATCACATCTCAGTATTTAATTTTTTTAAAAGACATCCATAATGGTGTTTAAATACAGGGGGAAGGGTGTTGTATTTGATATTCACAGGGGTTTTGTGATTTGCCGACAGTTTTGTTCTCTTGGGGTGAGGGAATTTTTCCTTGAAGGTTACAAAGCCCCTGTTAATGCAACCACACAATGAAGTGCTGAGGATCTGCATTCATGAGCTACACATCTGCCTGCTTTTTGTTAAGCTCTGCAGGGGTCAGTATAGTGATATAAATTATTTCAGGCTCTTTTAATGTAGATATGACCTTCTACTCTATATTAAACAGATGACTGGAACCAGAGAGATAAGTCAGCGTGATTGCAGTTAATATTTGTAAGTAGCTCTATGCCTTTGAGATAGAAGGGAATGATCTTAAATGTGAAAATGTATCCTGCAAGTATAGAGGGATCAAAGGGAGGTCAGCTTGTGCTCAGACATCCTTTCATAACCTTTCAATCACAAAACTAGAATAAACCAACCTCAGTGGAAGTCTATTCAGTTAATGTATTTCAAGTAGACAATAAGTATTCCACTGAAACAAAGCAGTGGAAAACGCACCCTCATTGCAACTAAGGGATAGGCTACACACAAATCTGCACCCATGTAACCAAATTGATTACCTAAATCAATTTAGTGATTTTGGTATGTTGGGGTGGGAGATACTTACTTTGGAATAGAAGTGGCTAAAGTCAATTTTGCTATATCTAAAACTCAATAACAAATAAACTTTAGTCACTTCAATTCCAAAATAAGTGTTTTCCACATCAAGATTTGCACTGGAATAACAAGAGGGGTGATTTAAAAACCCACTTTCTTTGGTGATTATTTTAACTCACCCTTCTTGTTATATCTGGGTCTGGGTGTGGAGATGCCCTAAGTGTTAATCAGCAAGGAAATACTGTAAACAGAGTCAGGGAAAGTTAAAAAGAGTGAATTATAGCCAAAAATTCAGGGTGAAGACTCTAGCTTTTGAGCTATCAGCGTGCAGCTATCTAGAGTTGTCAAGGCTGGATCCCCACTTTGAACTTTAGGGTTCAAATGTAGGGGCCTGCATAAAAACTTCTAAGCTTATCTACCAGCTTAGCTTTGGTCCGCTGCCACCATCACAAGAATTCCCTCCCTGGGAAGCCTTGAGAAACCTTTCACCAATTCCCTGGTGAACACAGATCCAAACCCCCTTGGATCTTAAAACAAGGAGAAGTTAACCATCCCCCCTCCTTCCTTCCACCCTCCTTTCACCAACTCCTGGTGAATACAGATCCAAACCCCCTTGGATCTTAAAACAAGGAGAAATCAATCTGGTTCTTAAAAAAGAAGGCTTTTAATTAAAGAAAAAGGTAAAAATCATCTCTGTAAAATCAGTATGGAGAATACTTTACAGGGTAATCAAACTTAAAGAGCTCAGAGGACCCCCCTCTGTCTTAGGTTCAAAGTACAGCAAACAAAGATACACACTCTGGTAAAAAGGTACATTTACAAGTTGAGAAAACAAAGTAAATCTAAGACGCCTTGCTGTCTTTTTACTTACTAGTTTGAAATAGGAGAGACTTGTTTAGAAAGATGGGGAGAACCTGGATTGATGTCTGGTCCCTCTCAGTCCCCAGAGCGAACCACCCCTAAAACAAAGAGCACACACACAAACCTTTCCCCCCCCAAGATTTGAAAGTATCTTGTCTCCTTATTGGTCCTTCGGGTCAGGCGTCAGCCAGGTTACCCGAGCCTCTTAACCCTTTACAGGTAAAAGGATTTGCAGTCTCTGTACACAGAGAGCTGTTTCCCTTCCCTTCATAGTTATGACAAGAGTATTCTAGAAGATGTTTACATACCATTGCATGTAAAGTTTGCAACACCAAATTGGGGAAGCTACAAGGATTCCTGTCCTAGTATTGGGCTGCTACAGTAAACCTCTGTTTATGCAGTCTAAATTATGTTATCAGAACCTTTCTAAAGGGTGCTTAGTTGCTTATATTAGTATTTAGGCCAGGGGTAGGCAACCTATGGCACGCGTGCCAAAGGTGGCACACAAGCTGATTTTCAGTGGCACTCACACTACCCGAGTCCTGGGGACTCTGCATTTTAATTTAATTTTAAATGAAGTTTCTTAAACATTTTAAAAATCTTATTTACTTTACATACAACAATAGTTGAGTTATATATTATAGACTTTTAGAAAGAGACCTTCTAAAAAAGTTAAAATGTATTACTGGCATGCAAAACCTTAAATTAGAGTGAATAAATTAAGACTTGGCACACCACTTCTGAAAGGTTGCCGACCCCTGAATTAGGCCATGTCAACCCTGGCAGGCTAAATAGAGTTTTTAAACCATGTTTAAAACTGGTTCAGATAACAACACTGTACTAGCTCTACTGTAGATGAGGGACCGTAGTCTGAAGGCTAATAACTCAGTCATTTGGGCCTCGTTTACATGAGTATATCATGAAGCAATAGTGGGAGTACTGGTGTAGACTAGGTGCCAGTCTTCTTACCACCGTATTCTATCAACAGAGGATACCAGTGGCAGAGGCACATCTGGGACCAGGGCTGTCCCTACCCATACGCAAAGTATGCAGCTGTGTGGGGTACCAAATTTCCTGGTGCCCTGCGCAGCTGCGTGCTGCTCCAGCTCCTGCCCTGCCTTGCCTCTTCCCCACGGCCCCCGCCTCTGCTCGGCCCAAGCCCCACCTCTTCCCACCCCTGCTGTGCCCCAGCCCCACCCCCCCTCCACCCCTTCTCCAAAGCCCCCGCCCCTGCTCCACCCCAGCCCCGCCTCTTCCCGCTCCCGAGGACTGCAGCAGGGCCGGGCCTGCACTCACTGGTGGTGTGAAGTGCAGCGACTGGATCCCAGCCGCGCCACCAGTGAGTGCTGGGGGGCGGTTCCCCTCTGCCTTCCAAGCCAGCCCTCCCCCCGGAGGCCTGGGCGCCCCCCCCTCCTGTGAGGGGGCTGCGTAGGGCCCCAGAATAGCTGGGACCTGTCTGGGACCTTAGAAGGTTCAAACTGACATTAAGAGTCAGATAATTGTTTTAAGGTTTGGATGCCAGTCACCGTTAGAACTGATTTTAATAATCTAGGGTACTAGGTTTATCCCCTACTCTTGCTGAGCAGATCTTAACTTCCACTCAGACAGGAAGGACCTCAGTTAAATGTCTGATATGAAGGACAGCACTCGCTTGTGCTCACACATGATGAAACACTAAGTCCTGGTTTGGAGTTCAGCTCACAACTTCCTAAGATAACAAAACAGCAAATGGACAGATGAACACTAACTCTCAGTTAGAATTACCTCTTCCTACCCGGGGAGTAGGAGTAGAGACAGTGGTCGCATCAGGCAAGTTATTAAGGAGAAACCCTATGAAACAAGTCTGAGGGTTGAAATTCTGACAGCTTCATGGGACACAACAACTGAATTTCATTTCAGGAGTCATTAAAATAATTCCTAAATTCTGAACCCCAGGAAGAAAGGCATTTAGGTTTTTTTTTCTGAGTAATTTACATTTCAAATTTCTCTCCCCGGTCACTGATGCCTCTCTCAGCAGCTGTCTAGTCACGAATCACTCCTGTCATCTTAAGCATATTTTAACACTTCTAATGTGCTTTAAAAGACAGTGCTATTAAGCAAACAGTCTACACTGTTTACAACACCACTCTTTCCTTTCCCCCTCCCCCTCAAACCCACCACCTTTTTAAATTTTGATTTTTAGAAGCTAGGGCACAGGGGAATAAGATACAGGAAAATATGCCAAGATACAAAAAGTTGTATCCTAATGTTACGTCAGGTTCACATGTAAAACACAGAACTTCTGTCTGAATGGCAGAAGAGTTAGTAGCTCTTCAAATGCTGGTCCCCTACGTGTGTATTCCACACGTGAGTACGTATTTACTCCATGTGCCTGAGACTAGACACTTGTAGCAAGTAGTGTCGGTCTGCACCTGCACAGTTGCTCCCCTCATGCTCTGGACCAAGGGAATAAAGGGTGGCATGCACTGACGCCTCTCCAGTTCCTTCTTATTATCACATAGCCTAAGTCGGAATCCTCTGTTGTGTTAGAATCTCTCTCTTTTCAGAAGCTGTAAATGTATATTGTAAATAGTTTTTAGTCAGCTTAGACTTAGTGTTTTAATGGCTAGTATAGTTTGTTTAGTTCCTCCCACCCTTGTGGAGCTTCTCCTTGTGGAGAAGGAATATGCAGAGTCCCAGGATTTAAGAACAATATGTCTTGCCCCTGTTCCTTCTCAATCAGCAACAAACACCAGCACTACCTTGGGGAGGCTCACATGGCTGCTAAGTGCAGCATCTGCTGCTCCCTGAACCTGTGAGGAATGAGAGCTGTGTCTGTGAAAACATCTCACAGAGAAGGCCACGAGACCCCAATTGGATCCAGGCTGAGGAGATCCTCCTGTACAGCAGCCTCAGACTGTGAGCAGTGCCCTGCTGAGCACGAGCTCGAGAACAGAGGCCATATTAGTTATGCAAAAGAAACCCGTCTCACGAGAGTAGGGGACATGATCATAGGCATAAGGACAGGTCCCTGTCCAGATGTGCCTCTAAGAAAAATGATCTCTCCCATGTCGGTCCAAGTCAGGTGAGTCCTCGTGCATGGATCCTAAGGAATTAAGTCCACATAAATCTTCTGTCCAGGAAGGGAAGTTGCAAAGGAAAGAGGATCTGCTGGTACTGGCTTCATCTTGATCTCACAGGCCGAAAGATCAGCATCAGCTGGTTCTGACTGGGAGTTCTATGTTGGACCCCCCATTCAACGGTTCTGGTACATTCCAGATAGGATCCTCAGAGTACCAAGTCATTGGATGCACCAAATCAGCTGATCCTGACTCTGGGAACTCTGAACTCTGGGAAGGACTGAAACCTTTACCTCACCAGAGGACATTTTTGCCTTACCTTATCATCAGTCTCCTCTCCTGTTGGGCCAGTCCTCCTCAGAGATGTTTCAACACCAGAATAAACCTCTATGAGGAGAGGATGCTTTCCCACCATGTCCACAAGCTGGAGCATTCTTCCACTGGGGCTGGTGGCACTGCCGGTAGAACAGGAATCTACCTTCTCACTGGATGAATCTGTTGTTCCAGACAAACCTTTCCCCCTGAGGGAAACAAGTCCAGACAGAACACACTGGAGGTCTTGGAGCTGCCGTCCTCCTGGTTACAACTACCCAGGGGACCGTTGGTACCCAAAGCCTTGGCCACACATCCCCACCCTTGTCCGATCCTTCCAACTGGCCCTAGTGGGCTCCATGGACTCCATATACTAGACACCTGTGATGCATGGAGGAATCACACTGCCTCCATCGGAGTCTGCAGAGGAGAAAGTTGAGCCCGATCTGCTGGTCCCAATGGGTGTGTCATCCTCCTCACCAGATGAGGCAATTGCTCCATCATCCCCTTCTCTACCTGATGACCACAGGCAGTACCAGGAGCTTTTGCAGAGGGTGGCAGCTGAGCTCCAGATCCGTCATAAGGAGGTCCATGACACTCAACACAGTCTCTTGGACATCCTGCAACCCTCTGGCCTTAGTAGGGTGGCCATCCCAGTTAACTAGGACATTTTGGAACCCATCAGGATGGTGGGGCATGCCCATTCCTCCTGTGCGCCTACTCTGTAAAAATACTTTTTTGTTCCAACCAAAGGGGTAAAATTTTTATTTACACACCCATCCCCCAACTCCTTAGTGGTGCAGGAGGCTACAGAGAGGTCTAGGACAGCATCCCAAGTCGACTTCAACTGACAAGGGCATTAAATGCCTTGATTTTCCGGGGGGGAACGTATTTTCCTCAACCAGCCTCCAGTTCCACTCTTATGAGAAAATCCTTCATCGAGAGGTAGACTCCCTCCTTCAGTGAGGGCCCATAGAACAAGTGACATCCCAACATCCAGGAAACTAATTATACTCCCGATTTTTCATAGTTCCAAAGAAAAATGGAGGTTGGAGACTTATTCTGGATCTATGCCAACTAAATGTCTTTATTCACAAAGCAAAATTTTGCAGGGTGATACCGGCAATAATTCAATAATTCCTTCCCTAGAAGAGAACACATAGTTCATGGCTCTCAATATAAAAGATGCTTACTTTCATTTGGATTGTCACCAGTCCCACACAAATTTTCTCAAATTTGTGGTAGTACTGGAGCACTACCAGTTCAGAGTATTCCCATTTGGGCTGGCAACAGCACCTAGGTTCTTCACAAAGATTTTCTTAGAGGTAGTGGCCCAGATGAGATGCAATGGCTATACCGTCTTCCCATATCTGGACGACTGACTATTAACAGGCAGATTGAGCCAGTAGACCCAGTTGGTGACTGTATTCTTACTTCACCGTCTGATATCACTGGAGATTTGTGTAAACAAAGTAAAGTCCATTCTGACTCCCACAAAAACTATAGATTTTATAGGAGCAACCCTAGACTCATTCTCAGTGAAAGCCTACTTTCCTATAGACAAGTTTCAGGCCATGAACAGCCTGATAACTCAATTCACCCTCAGACTTTGTATCACAATCACAATTTGTATCTCTTTTCCTACTAGTCCACGTGGCTTCACATATATACATAACGCCATTCACCAGGCTTTATCTCCATTATCTGCAAACCTGGTTTTGGTCTGTTTACTCACCGGACAGAGAGAACATAAATACCAAGGTAACCATTCCCCAAAAGGTCAGAACCTCTCTAGTGGGCAAAACCGAAACAGGTGTGATCAGGAGTTCCTTTCCTTCCACCCACCTCTGAAGCAACTCTAATTATGGATGCATCCCTCATAGGATGGGGAGCCCACATGAACAATCACATGGTCCCCCGGGAAGCCAAAATGCATACCAGTCTCTAGGAGGTAAGGACCGGTCGTCTAGTCTGCAACACATTCCTCCCCCTTATTTGGTTCCATCACATCCAGATAATATCAGACATGATGACAAAACAGAGCGGAGCAAAATCTCTTCCTCTGTGCATAGAGGCAGTGAGTTTATGGAATTGATACATCAGAAACCACATCACACTCTTGGCAACATACCTACCGGTGTTCAGAACTCTGGTAGACGATATCAACAGGCACTTGTCCACAGACCACAAATGGGAAATACACAATTCTGTCTTCAACAAAATTTTCACCCAGTGGGAAACACCATGCTGGGACCTGTTCACTTCCCAAACAAACAATAAATTCAATCTCTCCTGCTCCAGAGCAGCATTAGACAGAGACTCTAGGTGTGATGCCCTTCTGTTATCCTAGACAGACCATCCGAGGTACACTTTTTCTCCCATCCTCCTTCTACCTGCTTCTACCTCAGGTTCTGTGGAAAATTCACTACGTCAGGGTCATCCTCATTACAACAAATTGGCCCAGACAGTTTTGGTTTCTGGATCTCTTACAAATGTTATCCCATTCTCCTGTCAGTATCTCTCTCTTTCCAGATCTGTTAACTCAGCAGAACAGCAGGATCAAACATCCCAGCCCAGATCCTCTTCATCTCAGCCTGGTATTTGGATGGGCATCAGAACTAGAACATTCATGTTCAGAGGCTGTCCAAGCTGTCCTCAATGCTAACACTTTCTGGTGGAAACTCTTCTGCTATCTAGCAAAATGGAGGCATTTCTCTACCTGGACACAACATAATCAGTTATCACCAGAATCACCAGACCTCAGGACTTTCTATTAGTTTGTTGCGAGTCCATCTGGCAGCAATCAATGCCTTAATCCCCTGATGGAAGCCCATTCTATCTTTATTCACCTGACCATGATTCAGTTCCTGAAAGGTTTCATTAGGACCTTTCCACTGGTAGTCCACCCTGCAGTGGTACCTCAACCTGGTACTCTGTTCTTATCACACCACCCTTCGGACCGAGGACCATGTTGTTCCATGTCACACCTTTCCATGAACATTGCCTTCTTTGTTGCCATCACATCAGACAGATGGGTGTGCAAGCTGGGAGCACTCATGGCTGACCTGCTGTATACCATATTTCATAGGGAAAATGTCTCCCTTCATTTTCACCCAAACATTCCTCCCAAGGTAATTTCTGAGTTTCACATGAACCAACCTATTCACATACCGGTATTCTTCCCAAAACCTCATGCTTCCAGCGAAGAAAAGAGACTGCATTCCCTCCACGTCAGACAGGCCTAAGCTTTTTATCTGCAAAGAACAAAACTGATTAGGAAAACATTGAGGCTATTTGTTGCTATAGCAGACCGATTGCAAGGACAAACATCTGCCCAGAGACTCTCTAAGTGGATCTCTGGATGCATCATTCTGTGTAATCAGTTGGCATGTATTTGTCCACCAGACAAGGTGGGGGCCCACTCTTTTTGAGAGCACAAGCAACCTCAACAGTATCTTTTTGAGAGGTACCTATGCAGGTCATTTGTAAGGCAGCTACCTGGAGTTCCAGCCATACCATTATGAAGAGTTGCACCCAAGTTTAGGCCTCTTCTGCAGATGCAGCTATGGGGACAGCAGTACTACAGACATCTATACTAGCTGCAATCTTGCACCCTTCTTTTGTTTAAATACTGTTTACCAATCACCCACCTGTGGAGTACACATAGGGATCAGCACTCAAAAAAGAAATGGAGGTTACCTGGGGTTCTTCAAGATGTGTGGTCCATATCTGTATTTGACTATCCTGCCCTCCTTCCCCTCTGCTTTGGATCTTCTCTGATTCCTGGTAAGAGAAGGAACTGGAGAGACATAGGTCCATGCCATCCTTTATGCCGTCATTCCAAAGCACAAGAAGGGCACCTGCACAGGTGCAGTCCAACAGACACTACTTGCTACAAATCTCCAGTCTCAGGACCATGGAGCGCACGCATACCATGTTTGGAATACAGATATGGACAACACATCTTGAAGAACCTCCAGTTACAGGTAAGTAGTCTCCATTTGTGCGAAACTTGTAAATTTAACTTCATCAGGTCATTCTCTGTAAGCCAGAACACTCCACATCCTAATAATATTCACTTTGTATTTATAATCTGAATGAAACCAAAAAGCCACAAAGCAAAGCTCATTCTTACTGTTATCTGAAAACTATAAGGATTGACACAAACCCATGAGTTTGTCCAGGTTTCCTCCAAAGTTGTTTTACAGCTTGGAAATGCTGAAGTGATCATGATGATTGACAGTTTTCTATTTCTGTAACATTCAGGATTTTTTTGTTTTTGTTTTTTTTTAAGTAGATGATGGCAAAAATTCTCATGCTGTTAGAGATATAGGGTATGTCTACACAACACACTAGACCCGATCTCTGACTCCATTTTAAGACCAAGCCCCACTTCTATCCACACAGAAATTAGAATTGGGCCAGGAATCCTTCTGGACTCAGGCCTGTGGACCCTGCTAGAGGGAGGGTCAGAGCCTGAGTCCTGTGATGCGGATATTTTGCAGTATGGATGCAGCTGAAGCCCGAGTCACCAGACTTGGGTCTGGAGAGTCTGCCAATGCTATCCCACAATCTTCTGGGGCTGAGTTTGCCAGCTCTTCCATCCCAAAACTTTCCACTCACTTTCCAGGAACTGGAAGCAACTTCCTGGTTCAAATTCAGCTACTTGGCGTTTAACCCTTCATTACCACGCAGACTGCTCAACTGGAAACACAGCTAAACCTCTTGTGTACTAGTGTGGCCATCACTAAGAAGAAGTCCTGCATCAAGTGCATTGCCAAGTGGCCAGAGGAACACAGCTGGATTCTCGTTAACCTCTGATATAAGGTGAGCAAGATTTTCGTCTTCAGTAAGAAACCAAGAAATTAACATGTCTACAAAGGCAGCAGTGTGTCCTGTGGCACCTTATAGACTAACAGACGTATAGGAGCATGAGCTTGCGTGGGTGAATACCCACTTCTTCGGATGCATGTAATGGAAATAACTACAAAGCTATATCCAAGTGGCTGGCGGCACTGAGAATTGACTGAGAACAATGCAGAGCGTGAATTAAGAAGCTGAAGACAGACTACTGCATGGCCAAAGATTCTAATGGCACCTCTGAACTCCCCATCTTCCTGCCTCTGTTATGAGAAGATACAACATCTGGAAGCTGAATCTAGACAAATTCAGACTAGAAATAAGGTTCACATTTTGAAACAGCAATGGCAATTAATCCATCAGAACAAGTTATCTAAGGATGTGGTGAATTCCCTATCACTCAAAGTCTTTAAATCCAGACTTGATATCTTTCTGAAAGATATGGTCTAGCTCAAACAGAAGCGACGGGCTTGATGCAGAAATTAGGTGAGGGGAGGTTCTTTGGCCTGTGTTATGCAGGAGGTCAGACTAGATGATCATAATGGTCCCTTCTGGCTTTATAATCTATTAATCTGACTGAGTGAATAAATACCACTCAGCATAAATTTAGCAGAATCAGGCCACTAATTTGCAAACTTAACTCCTCTTCCTGTCTGCAACTGTGCCTGATCTTAAACATGATCTGAGAAGTCAAATTTCTTGTGCATGCACTCACTCTCTCACCCTCCTGCACCCCTTTGGCCTAAGAATCCTCACAGAATGGACAGGGGAGGGCTACGGAACAATTAAACCGGAGGCAGATGTGGGTAGGGTTGTGCTGTTTAGTCAGTGCTTAGTTTGTAATGAAAGAGGTGCCAGGGCTCAAGCAATGTTTTACATTCAAAACTGATGCAGCAAACCCAGAGGTGCCGGGGCTATGAACTGCCATGCTTAGAGGTGCTGGGAGAGGTGCTCAGGTCCAACACAAATTAAGCACTGTGTTTAGTAACGGTGAGGAGTGCAGCCATGGGGGTAGCGGGAGTGGAATCTGGATGGGGTACTTTGAAAATCTAGGGCTGGCCCTGCTTATGTTAAACTATGGCTGCTGCAGTAGAATTGGTTACTGTAGATCAGTGGTTCTCAACCGGTGGCTCGCAGGCTGCTTGTGGCCCAATCAGCACACAGCTGCTGCCCATGTGACATCCTCAGGGCCATACAGGCAGTATATATATTGTGTGGATGCAGCCCACATAACACATAGAGAGCTGCATATGCAGCCCGCAATAGTGAATAGGTTGAGAATCACTGCTGTAGATTCATAGACGAATTAACATGTTGGACTGTTTTGAATAAGAGACCTAGGCACCCATCATCAGTGTTGCCAACTTTCATGAGTTTAATTGCAAGTCTCATAATATTTGGAGGTTATTCTTAAAGCTCCAGCTCCTGGAGATATGCACTTGTGAGAACTGGAGTTTTTATGGGGGAGGGGGGGGAAACTTTTGGCCCTCATGATTGCAGAGGAAAGCCTGAAATCATGAACCAAATGTATACTAAATACTCAAACTAAAAGGCAAAGAGAACCCCCAAAAATATTTTAGAGTCTCATGATTTGAGTTCTTGGGGTTTGCAATAATGCATTATGAAATCAATAGCTTTGTGCCTTGTGGGTTTAGATTGTCAAGCAAATTTCTTCCATGGATTGTGGGCTAAACTCATCCCTTATGTAACAGTAATGAAATCACAGATTCACACAGAATGAACTTGGCCCTGTGTTTACAAGTCTATGCATCTTTACTCATTTTCATGTGTTTTTTTCAAATCAGTTACTGGCAGTTGTCCACCAGGTGGCAATAAAAGCCTTATTTAACAGAAGTGAATTATATTTTTGTGTCTTGCTTCAGATGACTGCATGACCGATAGATATCATGGCTCCAATTCAGTAATTAAGCCTGGTTTATTTGTTTATACATACTCTGTATGCAGTCAGAAAACTCTTGCTCTGTACACTATCAGCAATTATAAAACCTGTTCATTTATATTAGTGTGTGGTTATGCAGTTAATAAACTGGGTAGAAATCTGGAACTCTAACAGTAAACTGTAACAAAGTGATTTCTTGACAATGCTTGCTATTAGAGTAAAAGCTGGAGCAGTCACCATTTCCACCAATAGCAAGGATTTGTGCAGGCTTCAATCTGTGGCTATTATGAACTGATAGCGTATCAAGTTTCATAATGTGGGTTATCACTGTGTGTCTTGGCAATTTATGTTCTTGTTTAGTCTGAAAAATCAGTGCTATATTTTATGAGCCATTGATTTAGCTAAATACATTCAATATATTCTTCTGGTTTTTATATTTTGCAGTTCTCCAGGGATAACTAAGTTCACCAGAAGCAATGAGTAAGACTGTGCAAAAGAATATCAATGCTCAGTTTTATTTAGTTGTGTTATCTATATTCCACCAAATATTTCATTAAAAAACAATATAGGCTTCCCAATAACATCTACCCCTACACATATTGTTGTCTGATTGGCCTGGGTGATTAGCCAATATTCTGGGCCTTGCAGGATTGTTTCTGTGAGGAGGAGAAATTGATTATATGAGTCAGATATACACCTCTACCCCGATGTAACGCTACCCGATATAACATGAATTCGGATATAACGCGGTAAAGCAGCGCTCTGGGGGGGCGGGGCTGAGCACTCCGGTGGATCAAAGCAAGTTCGATATAACGCAGTTTCACCTATAACGCGGTAAGATTTTTTTGGCTCCCGAGGACAGCGTTGTATCGGGGTAGAGGTGTATTATTTGGTACAATCCTGTTTATTTACAAAGCAGTATGGATTAAAAATATTTTAAAAATTTGGTTTATTTATTTAGATTTTTAAAATTTAAATACATTTCTTTTAAAAATATATATAAATTTGAAATGATTAAACCTATATTAAGGCCTCAATTTAGTATAATCTATTAAAATAATTTAAAGTTAAATAAAAAATATTCAAGCCAATATTTGCTGCCAAAGCTTTAAAGAAAATCAAACCATTGAATTGGTGGAAGTCACTGGCTAAGGACATGAACCAGAATTTGTTGAAATGCTAAACCAGTTTTGACCGCAGTAGCCTCTTTTGCAGATACAGAGAGAATACTGTATTGTCTTCATTTCAGTTTATTTGACTAGTTCAGTTCAATGACTAGTTCATTCAAAGTTAAGAAACCAAGTGGTTGAAAAAGCATGAAAGTTTGTTTCCGCTACCGCTCTGAATAAAAATGATATGTGAGGGTGGGATCTACTAGTTTTAAAACCTTGAAGGACATGGTGACCCGAAGCAATCAGTTCAATACTCCAACTACAGAACTTTCTTTGTTTAAAAATAAACCAGTTTTAAATGCAAAACATGTTTTGCTACTTTCCTTATGTATCCCGCACATTTAAGGTTGTTTATTAGTTTACATAAAACTATTTTAAAATACTAGCTTTGTGAATTTTAATTGAATTCCAGCTTCCATCCAAATACTGCTTGACGCGAGTTGCAATTAAAAAATTAATCTATTCAATAAGAAATGCATCATTAACCATTTTCTAACATAATTAAAAGGTAAAATTTAAAAATCTGAATAAATGTAATTTAAGGTAAATAATTGTATAAAAAGCATGCATAGATAGTATATCCTGGTTAGCAAAAAAGAGTACCAAATTTAGTGTAAAGGTTATATTTAATTGCAAATCAACACGTTTTAAGGAGGATCAACATCTCTTTAGGAAAAGTACAAATATAAACCAAGATTAAAATTGATGTTTTAAATCAAGGTTTCCTGCTTGTTACATAAATAATAAAATCAGCACTTTAAATCACTTTGATTTAGATCAATCCATCCTGTTACAAAGAATGTGCAAAATCCTGTTTCCCTGATTATAGTAAGAACAGACAGCATGCCTTCCTTGTTCACTATTTCCAAATGTGCCCTCCAGTCAGTTCTGTGCACCAGGAGCTCTGTGTCTCTGACCTCACTCGGGGCCATGCTTGATTGTTTCAATTGCTGCATCCTGGCTTTCTGCATCTAACACACAGCTTGACAAACATTTTCCCAGCCCTCCTGCTTGTTAACCAATCCCAGGGAAACCCCTCACTCCACATGGCTTAGCCCTGCTCAAGCTTTGCCATCTGCTCAAGACACTGGGCCAATAGCCTCCTACTGTTTCCAGCTATCACTACATAAAGGAGTATTAATTACTCCTTCCACTTAGACTGAAACAAGGGTGCATAGCACACCAATTGGCTTTAACCAGGTCTGCAACTGTCTGCAGATCAAAGATGGCAGCCATTGAATTCTTCCAGCACAACAGTATAGAAATATAGTTGAAATTTGAAAAATAGTTTAAAAGCAGATGCTGCTGCCGCCACTTCATTGTCTCCCTTGCTCCCCTTACCAGATTGAATACACCATCCCTTCCAGATAACACAACTCTCAAAACTACCAAGTCAACACCCTTGTGATGGGTTGGATCACAGAAACCCCCCTGGGAGCTGCCAACTGATGTGCCAAGACTACTTCTGCTCCTGTTTTCCCTGCCAGCTCAGGACTCCAGCACTCTGTCTTGCTGCGCCAGACACTCCCATCTGCTCCAACAAAGACCCAGAGTCTGAATTACTTGCCCCAAAGCTGCAGGTTTACCTGAAAACAGCTCACAGAAGTGTGCTTGTCTTTAGCACTCAGATGCCCAACTCCCAATGGGGTCTAAACCCAAATAAATCCGTTTTACCCTGTATAAAGCTTATGCATGGTAAACTCATAAATTGTTCGCTCTCTATAACACTGATAGAGAGATATGCACAGTTGTTTGCTCCCTCAGGTATTAATACATACTCTGAGTTAATTAATAAGTAAAAAGTGATTTCATTAAATACAGAAAGTAGGATTTAAGTGGTTCCAAGTAGTAACAGACAGAACAAAGTAAGTCACCAAACAAAATAAAATAAAATGCGCAAATATATGTCTAATCAAACTAAATACAGATAATCTCACCCTTAGAGAGGCTTCAGTACGTTTTTTCCTCAGACTGGACACCTTCCAGGCCTGGGCACAATTCTTTCCCCTGGTACAGCTCTTGTTCCAGCTTAGGTAGTCGCTAGGGGATTCTTCATGATGGCTCCTCTCTCTTCCTGTTCCGTTCCACCCCTTTATATATCTTTTGCATCCCGCGGGAACTCTTTGTCCCTCTGGGTTTCCACCCCCCCTCACTGGAAAAGCACCAGGTTAAAGATGGATTCCAGTTCAGGTGACATGATCACATGTCACTGCAAGACTTCATTACCCACTTGCCAGCACACACGTATACAGGAAGACTTACAGGTAAAACACAGCCATCTGCAGACAATGGTCCTGGTTAATGGGAGTCATCAAGATTTCAAACCACCATTAATGGCCCACACTTTGCATAATTACAATAGGCCCTCAGAGTTATATTTTAGATTTCTAGTTTTAGATACAAGTGGTATATTTATACAAATAGGATGATCACACTCAGTAGATTATAAGCTTTGTAATGATACCTTACAAGAGACCTTTTGCATGAAGCATATCCCACTTACATTATATTCACTTATCATATTTTTATAAAACCATATAGACTGCACAACATCACAACCCTTTCTTACAAATCTAAAATCTTCACCCCTTGGAGTGGGGACTCACAAGCCATCCTTTACCAAATGAACAATTTTACCCCTCTACCTCCTCCAAGAGTTTTCAGGTCTCTTTCTCAGCTCCTTCAGCACAGGTCTCACTCAGAAGAGGGAAATGATTTATAGACCTGCCTCTGTTCCCATAGTTTCCATGATCCCTGAGATCTACAACTCCAAAAATGCCTCTTTCTAGGCTGAAATTAGTAAAAGGCCTGCGTGTAATAGGCCAGCATGCCCTGTTACAACCATAAAAAGCCAGAAAATCCCTAATTTAGTCATCACCCTTGCAACCTAGACCCAGCATTTTGTTTTCTACTCGTTATCTCACCCAAAATAGCATGCCTCCACCTTCACACAAGATGGCCATCCTTTATCTCTTGCTGTGTAGAGAGGTTAAAAATGGAAGTTGAACTGAAATAGAAGGATTATGTTAAATTGTAGATTTTTAGTTGATGGTTATGTTGAAGTGTGATGTGTAGGAAGATTGTGATTAGAAGGATTTTTTTTTTAATGTGGACATAGTTTACAATAGGGTTTCTTTAAATGTGTCAATTATAGGATCTGCACCATGGGGCCTCAAACCTCCAACATGAGACTAACTAGAACACCCCTAGGGAAGTGCCTCCTCAGTCCATCCTACTGCTGGGCTGTAACTTCTGTGCTGGGTTTCTAAATGGTACAGCACAGAGTTTTATCTGGTCTTCCCAAAGGCCTGTGCAACCCCTTAGGCCCCGAGAGCTCCAGGCAATGTGCCAGCTTTGCCTACTACTGCCGAGCCTATCTCCCTATAGTCTTTGGGATGAATGGACTAGTGAGCAAGCTGGCATGATCAGAAAAACAGAGGAAGGTGCAGAACTTGACATTTCCATCAGCTACTCTCAGTGCAGCTCAAACTAGCTATCCTGAATCAAAGGACTGACTTTTTTTAAAAGTTCAGAAGTAGCTTATGCTATGTCCAATGTATCTGAGTAGGAGAATTTGTAGGATTGTAGGAGTGAGGTTGTTTAGCTAGAGTAGCCCAAAGAAATGTGGGCAAAAAGGGAGCATTTGAAAGCATTTTCTCTACAATAGTAAATATTTTCCTGAAAAAAATTATGTAGACAAATCAATAAAACATTATTGTGCCAAATGTGCAGACTAAAATCAAGCATTGAAGTGTAAACCAAGGATTTTAATCCTGCCCTAAGTGTAAATCTCAACACAACCTTAATTATGCAACTGCTGCAGATGCCTTTATAATTTGGGTTTATACAATGTAGTTTTGAAGCTAGTAAAATAAGGCTCATACCACCTCACTTGGTCTTAAATCTGTTTACAACACTGAAAGCTATAAAGGAAACTATAAAGTGCTATGTGTCAAATAACATAGCTTTTGTAGTGGCTTTTGCTATAGAAGCCAATTACATTTTATTGATTTACCATTAGCGGTAAGAATGTTTATCATCATAATTGGTATTATCTTGTTACTACCTGTATCACTGTTAGGAAAAATTACCCAAGTTGAACAGAATTTAACTACCATATATAACTCCCTCTAAAGTCAGTAGGAACTGAATTGCTAAAGCACAAGCACCTCTGAAAATTTAGAAAGCAACTAAAGG
This sequence comes from Terrapene triunguis, assembly GCF_002925995.2. NCBI lineage: Eukaryota > Metazoa > Chordata > Testudines > Emydidae > Terrapene > Terrapene triunguis. The sequence continues at coordinate 78,533,920 of NW_020664417.1, forward strand.
TATATTTTAACTATTACACAAGTTAAAATAGTTATTAACTTTTTAAGAGCATCTTGTTCTCTACATGTCCTAAGTGTATAGGGCTATGGAATATTCTGATGTGGTTCCCTTGGTCTCCTCTGTTGAACCTGTTCCACTGTGGATAAATAATGAAAACATCCATAGGAACAGGATGACTAAATTCTGGGTTTCTCAGGTCAGTGCTTTACAGAGCACAGAGTCAGTCTTGTGCTTGTGCTCTGGCCCAATGATTCTTCCATTATTCAGTTACACTTCAATAGCTTCACTATTGGGCCAGAGAGAGAGAGAGAGAGAAAACATGGGAATGACTCTGTAGCCTGGTGGTTAGAGCACTCGTGTGGGAGACCTAAGATCCAGTCCTCATGCTCCAATGATTTTTTAAAATTATTTATCCTCCGTGAAACAGCTTCAATAGATGAGACTGAAGGAGCCCCACATCAGAACATCCTATAATCCAGTGGTTAGAGTACTCACATAAGAGGTGGCAGATGCCTATTCAAATTCTTTCTCTTTCAGGTAAAGGGGGTCTAGAACTGGATGTCTCCCACATCTCAGGTGAGTACCAAGAGATGTACCATAGCACTATCTCAGGTGAGCCCTCTTCTTTCCCCACCCCCACCCTGCTGTTTTATGTAAGCTCACCTATAGGGGCCCAAGCTAATAGGTGAGATCTGAGCATGTTTACTTGTCTGGGCCTTGCCAACAGGTTAGGTGGAGGAACGCCTGTCTTCCCCCATTCATGACTCGCTCTGGAGCTCAGGTGTCTGGACACTTGGTGCGGTGAGGCAGTGCACATGTGCAGAGGCAGAAATGTAGGCATCTTGGGAACTTTTAATGCAAAAATTTAAGCATCAAATGAGTTTAGGTGCCTATAGGATTCTGGGCCAATTGAGTAGGGGTTTTGTGAATACCAGTGGGGACTGATTCTGGGATTTAGGTACCTAAAATGGAAGTTAGGTGCTTAAGTCCTTTTGTAAACCTAGACCCTAGGGCCAGATTCACAAAGGTATTTAGGCACCTAAAGATGCAAATAGGAACCTAGGGGATTTTCAAAGGTACCTAACTCCTTAGGTGCCCAGCTGTTTTTTAAAACCCAGCTAGGCATCAATCAGCATCTTTAGGCACCTAAATACCATTACAAATCTGGTCCTCAATTTCCAGTGAAATTGGGGTGTCTAATTCTCTTAGGGTTTGTCTACCTACAAAAGTTATACTGGTTTAACTAAAACTATCATAGTTATACCAGTACAACCCCTACTATGGATGAATTTATAATTGTATAAAGGTGCTTTATATTAGCATAGCTATTCTCATATGGGAAGAGTAATAAGCTAGACCAGTATAAGGTGCCTTTATACCAGTATAACTGTGTCCACCCTAGGGATTGTACTGGTATAACTATTCAGTTTTTTAAAAAAATCAATGACAGTTATAACCAGTACAAAAATTGTGTGTAGAATAGGCCAAAGTCTCCTTTGAAAATCCCAGCCAGAAAGCATCATGGTGAGCCCACTGCTTTAAAAAGATTTTGGGGGGTCATAGAGAACCTATTTAGATTGACGTCTTGATAATCTTCTGCCAAAGGCAAAGATTAGAGACTGGAGAGAAGATCTCCGAGAAAGTCAAGACTTTCAAATCCAGTATCTTGTTTGTTTGTTTTTTAACATCTTTCCATTTGGATCAAGACCATTTAATGACATAGCAATAGCCACACTGAGGAACAGTCATCCGTGAACAATGGCAGAAAGTATCCCGTCCTTGATGCTACTGATCTACTGGCAAGCTTTTATACCACTGAAAACTGGGTATTGATGGGTAGGTTGCAACATTTGGCAGTAGTGGTCAAAACAGCTCTTCAGTGGTTGAGCTCATTCTTATTACAAAAGGCCTCAAAGCTGGTGATGGACACTTGCCATGTCATCACCTGAGTTCCCTTTATGGGGTGCCACAATTCCCCTGACCTCCAATATTCAACATCTGCGCACACTCTTTAAGAAAGATGTGAACGGACTGGAAAGAGTTCAGATGAGAGAGAGAAAAATATCAAAGGTTTAGAAAACATGACCTATGAGGAATGGTTCAAAGAACTGGGCATGTTTAGTCTAGAGAAGAGAAGGCTGAGGAAGGACCTGATAAGTCTTCAGACATGTTCAGGGCTGGTTTAAAGAGGTTTCAAAGAACAGATTAGACAGACACCTGTCAGGGATGGTCTAAGTATACTTAATCCTGTCTCAGTGCAGGGGGATGAACTAATGATGTCTTGAAGTCCCTTCCAGCCCTAGTTTTTTTTTATTACATTTTATATATGAGAATACTAGGAGATATTCTAAAGGATTGTAGAGGGCTGAGATATCACCAGTGATACACAGCTGCTTGTCTCTTTACCTATTGAGCTGTCTCAACTATCTCATTAACCTGTAGACTTTTTTGCTTGGGTAAGGGGCAACTGGCTCAAGTTCAATCAGAATTAAACTGAGGCAATTCAGTGAATTGAGCAAAATGCCTATAGGAAATTGGGAGATTTGTGCACCCTTCTTTTTGAGGTGCAAGGTCCAGAATTAAGGAGCTTCATCATGGAAGTCCATATTGCACCAGTACCTCAGATTAATTGTTATCATTTCCACATACTCCAGAAGCTGTCCTTTTATCTCTCTTTGTCCTCAAGACAAGCATTGAGCATTTGGCTAATTTGCTTCTACTTGGACTTCCCTGGAATTCAATGTTGCTTATTGCATAGGATGTTGTGAGGATTACTTAATTCATGTTTGTCTAGTGCTTTGAATATGGAAAGTGCTCTGCAAGTGTTCTCGGAAGCTGCAGAATATGGTTTTCCCCTCGTGAAGGAGGCAAAGGCATTAGTAACATCTGCTACCCTCATTCTGTCCTCAGTCTAGCACTTAAGACATCTTGCTCCCCTATGTTTCTCTTAGGCAGTTGGATGTCCTTGTTGTCAGTTCTGATTCAGGATATTGATTCAAGGGACTTCCTGAATATATTTGGCAGAGTTCTTCTGATGCAGTCTTTAATTCTTGGTATGAAGCCCTTCGATCTGGGCCAGTTCATTCTTGGTCATGTCTCTTATTTTTCACAATCTTTTCTTTTTTGGATAATTCTCCTTCAAAACTCCAAATCATCACAACCCACTTTGATGTATTTTTTAACTGGCCAGATCCTGGGCCTTTTCATTTTGAGCCATTTTGAGCCTTTTTTTTTTTCTAAAATGTCTAGTATCTGATGCCTCTGATGGGAGCTTTATAAAATAATATAAAATAGCAATATATAATATAAAAATTAGCAATTAAATAAATTACCATCAATAATGAATATTTTATTGAAGACAAGGAGAAAAGATTTTCAAATATTATTCTCTCCAAATATTTTGCTCTCTGGCTGCATTACATTAGGCAGAAATCTAAATATCAGTAGTTGTGTGCTAATTGACATCGGTGCTGTCTGGATGCGGCTGGTCATGCTTTTCATTTTTTCAACTAATTGAACAGGAGTTATCCCTTAAGCGACAACATCTTGTGGGTCTAACACTTACTTTCCCCCCTGAGTCACTACTTATACTACCTGCTGCATTTTTTCGGTTATGCCTCTTCAAAGGAGCTCCCCTTGCAGGGACTGTCAGTGTAAAGGAACCGAAATGGATTACAAGGAGAGGAGAAACTCAGCACTTTAAGCCACAATGGGGCTGTAATCTTATAAAGATGTGTACATATGGTACACTCATCATTCTGGATAAAGGTTTTTCATATGCATTTTCCATTAAAGCAAATGACACCGACATAAACCCGTGTGCATCCAGAGTGTAGAAAACACAATAGTATCCTGTTGGAATAGCAGTACATATTAGTAAAATGCCCCTATTCCTACCAGATTATTCATGAGGATTATAAATAAAACAGCCTCACATCATTTCCGGTGGCATCCTGACAGACATCTCCTGACTCAGTGAATTCCTGTTTACTAGTTATCTTTATTTGCAATCCTTTTTCAAGTTTTCAGTCCACTGTATTTAAAATTTTGCAAAAAAGTTTAATTGCAATATACACTGCTGCATTCCATTCGTCCATTCTATCTAGTAGTTCAATCAAAAGAATCTAGTTAATCTGGCATGATTTGTTTAGTAGACAAACATTGTTCATTAATCATAATTCTATTGATTTTCAATGGGAGTTAGGAGCCTAACTCACTTAGGTGCTTTTGTAAATCTTACTAGACCCTTACCTGCATCTGTAGCTCTATGCAACCTAAAGTCCAGTCCACAAGGTAAACAGAGACAGGTGTCTAGTGGTATTTTCAAAAGTTCCTAGGGAGGTGCGGGGCCCGGGACATTAGAAACTCGGCGCCTATCTGCCAGGGGGTGCTCCCCCCGGCTCTGCCCAGACCCCGCCCCACTCCACCCCTTCCCCCAAGGCCCCATGCCTGCCCTGCTTCTTCCCGCTCCCGCCCCACCCCCACCCAGTTCCGCCCCCTCCCCCGAGCGTGCCGCATCCTCACTCCCTCCCCTTCCCCTCCAGCACCTCCTGACGCCATGAAACATCTGATTCGTGGTAGGCGCTGGGAGGGAGGGCGAGATGCTGATCGGCAGGGCCCGCTGGCAGGTAGGAGGCACTGGGGGGAGATTCTGGTAAGGGGCTCCTCCTCGCCCCCCACCCGCTGCTCGCCCGCCCACCTCACCTCTCCACCCACGGGGGCCCCCAAAGTGCAGGGCCCGGAGTGGTTGCCCGCATTCGCCGTACCCAAGGGACAGCTCTGGTCCTAGGCACTCAACTCCCAGTGACTTTCTAATAGGCACTTTTGAAAATCCCACTAGGCACCTACATCTTTAGGTGCATAAATACCTTAAAATCTGAATCTAAGTCCCTTTTGAAAATGAAATTTAGGCTTCTAAGGCTCTGTCTGCACTAAAGACTTCTTCTGCCATAGCTGTGTTGCTCAGGGGTGTGAAGAGGTGTGATCCCTGACCGACATAGCTGTACTGGCAGAAACCCCTAGTACAGATGCTATTATACCCACAAAATTGTGCTTTTAGTTATATAGTTTAGTTTGTTTATGTGGGGTGGTTTTACTGAACCAGTACAAAGCACAGCTTGGCCAGTATAGCTGTGTCCACACTAGACACGCTTTGCCAGCATAGTATACTGGTATTCCTATATAGGTAAAGCACTCCAAGTGTAAATATGGCCTGTGCTATTTAGGTGCTTTTGAAAATGTTACCCAAGGTCCCTGTCCTGAGGAGCTTGTGAAGTTTCAGTATTGCCTCCAAATAATTGCAACCACATTTCTATCCCCATCAAGTACTGAGCACATTTAGGAATTGTGGTTTAAATTCTCAGAAGTGACCAATGATTTTAGGTGTCTCAAATTAAGACACCTGTAAAGGGATCTGATCTTCAAAGAGGGTCCCTGCTCAATGGTTTCTGAAAATCAGGCTTCTTCTGAGGTGCTTCAGGTTGGGTACCCAACAATTGAGGTACCCAAAATCAATAGTCCCTTTTGAAAATTTCAGCCTATGACTATTGAAATTAAAGCAAAAATTACCTGAAAATTGTATATCTGCTAGGCTGTAGCTGCAAAATTATCTAAAAACTACACACACAAAATAAAGATCTGAAGAGGTCCAAATTTTCACCCTGGCCTCTATATTAGCATGCAGAAAAATGGTAGTTAGATATGAGTGCCCAATCAATCTATTTGCATACACAAATTCTATTTACACACTCAAATGATAATGAGCTCAAAATTGTTTAACAAATGTAAAGGCAGTGTGTTTAATATATTAATCTGTTTATAATCACATTTTGTTGTAGAAGAGCTTTTTCTTCCTGCATTATATAAGACTTTGTCCTAATATTTTTTTAAAGATAAATTGATTTGATTTAGCTGCAGGCTAACTGCAATTTTTGAGTATTATTTGTCCTATTTTTTCCTCTGCTTTCTCTGAGGAATTACATAACTTTTTCATTTCTAATGACTTTTGCCTAAATATAAAACTGTGGCATTATATTATACACCTCCTTTGGCTCCAGACCAACTGGTTCAAGGCCAAAGAGAAGTCTATAATCATATCCCAGAATGCTCGGTGAAGACTTTTTTTTTTTTTTTTTAAATAAGTGGTTCAGCAGGTAAGTTGGTATTTAGTTGAAACTGGTCTTATCTTTAAAATTGCACCTAATACTCTCAATTAATAAAAGGTCACTTGAATATATATGTGACCTTGTGCATTTTGGATGCTATCTGAAATCCATGTGTAGTGGCAATTTGTAAAATAGCCAAAACATGACTGTGTTTTGACAAAGCAGACAAGAATGACTTTTGTGATTTAAATGAACTTAAATCACAAGCAGGATTAACCTGTGCAGAGACCACTAAAAGCTCTATCTCGATTTACTTCTAGGCCAGGGATTCTCAAACTTCATTGCACTACGACCCCCTTCTGACAACAAAAATTACTTCACAACCCCAGGAGAGGGGACAGAAGCCTGAGCCCGCTCGAGCCCCACTGCCCCGGGTGGTGGGCCAAAGCCCAATCCCCACCGCTCTGGGCAGGGGGGCCAAAGCTGAAGCTCCAGGGCTTCAGCCCCAGGCAGGGGGCCTGCAACCTGAGCCCCTCCACTCAGGGCTGAAGCTCTCAGATTTTGGCTTTGGCCCTGGGCAGTGGGGCTCGGACTTCAGCCCCAGGCCCCAGCAAGTCTAAGCCAGGCCTGGCAACCCCATTCAAAAGGGGTCGCGACCCACTTTGGGGTCCCAACCCACAGCTTAAGAACTGCTGTTTTAGAGAATCTGAGCACCTGCAGCTCCCATCTACTCCAGTCCGATTTATGGGTGCTGTTTAAATCTGAAACTCAGGGTCACTTTTATTTAGGAGTCTAAATGTGAATTTAGGAGCTTAACTTTAGGCATCCAGATTTGCAAAATAAATTGGCGAATATCTTCCACATGTTCAAATATTCCAGTCTAGAACACCACATTTCTTAATCACTGATTACATATCTCAATTCTCATATGTCTGAGATTAATATCCCCTTGAATTAGTAGATTTTACCTCTTTATTACCATTCTTTCATTCCCGCCCAGGTCATCTCTAAGAGTTGGTCTACACTTACAAGTTAGGTTGACATAGCTATGTCAGTCAGTCAGGGGTATGAAAAAAACCTCACCCCTGACCAACATAGCTAAACGGGCCTAATGTAGATGCAGCTATGTTCCATCTTCCATCAACGTAGCTAACTTTGTCTAGGGAAGTGGTTTTTCTACTCCAATGGAAAAACCCCTTGCAACAGTGTAGGCTGCATCTACAGTTTGTCAGCATAGCTACACTGACATAGCTATGCTGGTATAGTCTCCATAGTGTAGACACAACCTTAGTACAGTATTAATATAGAAAAACCAGAGAATCACTGTTTTTTTGCATATTTTATGTTACTGCTTTTAACACTGTCAGGTCTTCATCTTTGTCTCTAACCTGATAGTTTTTGATCATTCACTGAAGATTAACTACCAGATGTGTTTATTAACACAAACATTTCTTCATCCGTTTCAACATGAATATCTGACAATTTAATTAAAATCCACCCTTAAAAGTCTGTCACATACTCATTGTCACTTTTGTTTTCTTGGTTTGTACGTTAGGGAAGAAGGATAGGTTTATGATTCAAGGAATTGAATTCTATTTCCACCTCTGCCACGCGTGTCAAGTATCCTTGAGTACTTCACTTAACCTCTCCGAGCTTCAGTTTCCCCATCTGCATAACAATAATTAATACTAAACTACCTTACAAGGCTGCTGCTAAGGTTAATTCACTAATGTTTGCCATGTGCTTTCAGATCTTCGGATGTAATAAACTCAATAGTAGCAGTAGCCAGTGTGTATTTGCAAAGATCACTGGTTTGTTTAAAAAAAAAAAAAGGATTAGTGGTCTGAGTTCTGTTTGATTTAAAGAAGCAATTCTCTCTTCACTACATGCAGGTGCAGCCTCTTTTAGCATTAAACACAGATATGTAGAGGACTGAGTGCCTTTGAATAAATAAACTGGTGGGACAGCTGGCAAACAACAACAGCTAACACTTTCTTCTTTATTTCAGCAGAGTGTGTGTCTTTTTATGAAAGCTTTTGTTGCACAAGCAATTGCTGCATTGTTCTGCATCAGCACTGTTCCTAATCCTGATTTGGGAGCATCAGCTGATAACTTGACAGGGTGTGACACATGGTATGTTAAAGTGTTTTCAGCTGCATTGACATGATAAATTGTAATGGCTCCAAAAGAGCCAATTCAGTTGACTGTGGCAATGAACCACAAACTGCAAAGACGACTATACATGGCAGATGTGTATGCAGCATCTTTAAGGCTGAACATGTCAATATGCACATGAGTAATTTTCTCGTTTAAATTATTTTTGAAAAGAAAGGGACTTACTCCTCTTTGTAAAGAAACAAAAATTTATACTTAAGCACTGGTGAAAATGAAAATCCTAGTAATCTGCTGTCCAGTCCTGTTGGTTGGAGAGTGCACCTTGCTAGAACCGTTTCACATTCTCCATTTCCATACGGAGAGAAGCCTCTACAGTACCTCCAATCCCTAAACCCCCTTTCAGACTGAGAACTTGACATGATTGATACATACTCTGGTCACAACAGGACATAGGTTGCCCTGTCTACTTGTTCCTCCCACCACACCTCCTTTGTTTGTCACAACCTTAATATTATTTAAACATATTAGGCCACATTCATTCCTAGTACAACTCTATTCTATTGCAACAGGGATGTATTTGGTCCAAATTTGGCCATAGTCTGCTCTGTTACAAAGGTGAATTGTATTGGTATGAGAGCAGAATTTGCCTCAATTTTAGTACAGTAAACAAGATTTTATTCTAGTATAATTTCTAATAACTGCCAGTAGAGACAAGTTTAGCATACTTCCTATTTGCACAACCAGGGCTTCTTTTCAGTTCACTATGTAACACTACAACTATTTACTACAAACTACATGAATATCATTTTTACATTTTGCTTGTGGTAGTATTCAGGGTGCACACTCCATGGACCAAATTCTGCTGATTTACATCTTTGTAATGTCAATGAACTCAATGAGATTCCAGAGCAAGTAAATCAGAGCAGAATTTGACTTAATGAGTCAAGCCAATGGTGAGCAATTCCACTACTAGGTTGGTTGTTCTGTTGCCTGCCCACCAGTTTTTTGGTTTTTTTTTTTAAAAGCACAAACAAGTATAGCATTTTCTCAGAGATCACTAACTTTAGCTAAAGATTGCTGTCCCATGACTGTATACCTCCACACCAGGGATGTGTATTATATGTTGTGCACTGGTCACTTGCTTGATTCTGTACAAGACACACTATCAGGAGGAGGATTTTACAATTGATTGAGCAGACATAGCAAAATGACACGCAACAGGAAACCCAGAGGAAAGAACAGTATATGTTTTTTAAAATATAGTTAATTTAATATTCTGCCTTTTGCATCCTTCTGGGAGAAGTAAGGTTTTTTTTAGGAGAGATGTGAATGAAAAACAAGGAGGGAGCCAGTGTATTGGGAATACATGGGAATGTATCACTGCATTCATGAAGCAGCATAGAAAAAAACAAACGTGGGAATAGGAGAAGGAAATAAAGAATACATGAAATTCTAGTGTGTCTTAGTCAAGTCTAGTATTTGTAGAGAATAGTAAAACCAAATTTCAACATCTATGAATGAAAAGATATTAGGGTTAAGCACAACTTCTACTCATAATTCCTTTTCTTCACTGGCACTGACCGAAGGAGCTCTGCAGCTTTTCACGACCTCAAAAAACAGCAGAAATGTGGAATATTCCTCCTCTCATTTATGTCATGACCAAACCAGTGTGATGAAACATGAATTGAACATGCAACTGATGCCTTAGGTTATCTGTGGAGCATAAACAAAAATATTTCCAAGCACACAATTGTGGCAGATAGTTTTGAGGGTAGAATCTATCTCGCTAAAATGCTTCTCTGTAACTTATTTGGAAATTTCCCCCTTTTATGAGACAATAGAAAGAAATTTAGGTGATGTGTATTAGTCCAGGAGTGGAGAGTTTGGTAGTACCAAGTCAGATTGTCATAAAGCAGTCAGGATTTTGAGAATTAGATAAGGGTATTCCACTGCACAGTGGACTTAGCTGTGGCCTAAACACACCGGGTTCTTTAGCTAACAGCTCTGTTTCTGTGGCTTGCCAAGAAAGTTGTGAAAAGAGACCTGGGGACCAAAACTAAACTTAAAAACTGGTGTTTGTGGAAGGTTCCTACAACACATCAGTGATTGCGGCTGTAGTGGAAGATTAATTTTGTTTTGTTAAAAACAAAGTCTAGACAACAAGTGAAATCTAGCAACATCCAACTAGGAGGTCCTGCAGTGGCAACTTCTGATTTGTGAATGTGGCAAGGTACTTCATAATGACCTCATTCCTTATACTCTTCTACTGTAACCACCGGTAGCAATCTATCTATGACAACAGTTACGCATAAGCTGGAGATGAAACGGATCATAAACTCTCTGATGGCTAGTGCTCATTTTGTGTATCTAGTGTGCAAAGTGCAGGGCTTTGTCAGCTTGTGGCACTCCTTTTCTCAACCTCTAATATATACCCCTTTTCCTGCTCTGCAGGTTGTAGCATTATGGGGTGAGCTGGGGCTGAGCAGGATGAACGGCTCCAAGCTATTCAGTACAGCAGTCAAGTTATTTGCTCACAGAAAGTGTTGAGCAAGCAGATTACTATATGACATGAATATCTCTGGGTAGGACTGGGTCCTATATAGGGACATTTTTAGAGTATGATCACTGTTCTGTAAATGCAGATCACCAAAGAGTAGAAGAACCTATGCAGTGGGGGGCTATGCAGAACTGTAGTTGGTTTGGGATACTGCTGTCCTCCTCAATGGCCATTAGAACAGAGAGGCATTTTCCCAGTGCATATGCTCAAAGAGGTATGTTTTTAGTAAGAGAGGGAAATTAGCTCTTTATACTTCTTATTCACATTGTATCATGCCCTGCCACTTGGCTTTTCTGTGACTGTCAGTCCATCAGTGTTGATTACTTATCTGCTCACAGATCTCTCCTCTCTGCCCTCTCTTCCCTTTTGTCCATTGATATGCTTGTTAACTCTCTCCGTGTTTCACTCTTCTCCATCCTTGATTCTTTTGCCCCCCCTCCTATCACAAGGTCCTCCCTGACAACTGCCAGCTCTGGCTCACCCCCAACATCCATTTCCTCTGCTCCTGCTCTCACACTGCAGAGCGACTCTGCTGGAAATTCCGTGACCAGACTGACTTCCTCTGCTACAAATTAATTCTCTCCTCCTTCAGTTCAGCCCCCTGGCTAAACAACGCCACTTCTCCAACTTAACTGAATCCCACACTTGCTTGCCCAGCTGCCTTTTCACCACCTTTGAATCACTTCTCAAACCCTCCCCTCCTCTTTGCCTCCACTTCTTTCTCCGCACACAATTGTGCCAACTTCTTCCAAGAGAAAATTGACAAAATATGACATGGCCCTCTCCCTCCCGAGAGCTTGCCTTCCCTTCCCCTCCTACAACTCTCGCCTTCTTCTCCCCTGTCACAAATGCCAAAGTTTCTCAACTGCTCTCCTCTAACCCCTCCAATGACCCATCCCATCTCCCATATGCCCACTTTCATTCCCTCCCCTCCCCTTAACCTCTTGCTCTCCTCTGGCTCTTTCCCCTCAAAACACAAGTATGCTCTAGTCCAGGGTGTCTCAACCTTTTTGATACTAAGGACCAGTAGCACAGCTGGGGGGGGAGCAGCCGCTCCCACTGAGCAGAAAAGTGGCGCCTTTTTAATTTTTACTCACCCGGCAGCGCTCCGGATCTTCGGCGACGCTCCGGGTCTTTGGCGGCACTTCGGCGGCGGGTCCTTCAGCTGCTCTGGGTCTTTGTCGGCACTTCGGTGGCGGGTCCTTCAGCCGCTCTAGGTCTGCTCCGGGTCTTCGACGGCACTTCGGCGACGGGTCAGTCGGGGTTTTTCTTTTTTCTTTCATTTTTCTTCGTGGCGGGTGGCACCTTTTTTTATGTGTTCGTTCCCCCTGCTGCTAAAACCTGGCTTCGCCACTGCTAAGGACTAGCTTGCTGCCTTCCTAAACTGTGTCAGGGAGATTTCAGGGAATGGCGCGGGTCCACGGACCAGTTGTTGAGAAATACTGCTCTAGTCTCTTCCATCTTAAGAAAACCTTTGACTCTACTTGCCTTTCTAACTACTGCCCTACCTCCATTTCATCTCTAATCTCATTGACCTCACTGTCTTCAATCGCTGTCTGGAGTTCCACTCCTCCAATTCTATCCTAGGCCCTCTCAAATCTAGCTTCAGCCCCTTGTATTCCACTGAAACTGCTCTCCCACAGTCTCTAATTACTTTTTTCTAGCTAAAGATCAGAACCAATACTCCCTCCTCATTCTCCTTGGCGTACCAGAGGAATCATAGAAATGAAGGGTTGGAAGGGACCTTGAGAGGTCATCTAGTCCATCCCCCCGTGCTGAGGCAAGACCAACTTTACCTAGACCAGTGGTTATCAACCACTGGTATGTGTACCCCTGGGGGTACTTAGAGGTCTTCCAGGGGGTACATCAACTCATCTAGATATTTGCCTAGTTTTATAACAGGCTACATAAAAAGCACTAGTGAAGTCAGTACAAACTAAAATTTCATACCGAGAATGACTTGTTTATACTGCTCTATATACTGTATACTCAAATGTAAGTACAATATTTATATTCCAGTTGATTTATTTTATAATGATATGGTAAAATGAGAAATTAAGCAATTTTTCAGTAATAGTGTGCTGTGACACTTTTGTATTTTTATGTCTGATTTTGTAAGCAATTATCTAAATGAGATGAAACTTAGGGGTAAACAAGACAAATCGGACTCCTGAAAGGGATACAGTATCCTGGAGAGTTTGAGAACCACTGACCATCCCAAGTACACATATCAGCCACCTGTGATGGTCAGCCATGCTCTTCTTGAAATCTTGTCTTCCCTTGGCTTTGTGACTCTGTCCTCTCCAGCTTCTCCTCCTGCCTCTCTAATTGCACCTTCAGCAGGACCTTCAGAGGATCCTCTTCATCCCCTCCTCCAACCTTGGGAGGTTCCCCAAGGTTCTTCTCTCTTCACCCCTCATCTTTGGGTAATCTCATCCACACACAAATTCAACTATCATCTGTATGCTGACAACTCACAGAACTACCTCTCAACTCCTGTCTCCTTCTAATTCTTCTAATCTAAAATCTTGGCCTGTCTCTCTGACATCCCTGTCTCTCTGACATCTCCTCATGGATGTCTAGCCTTCAGATCAAGCTATATGTGGCTAAAATAGAGTGCCTGCTCTTGCCCTGCTCCATGTCCTGCCCACTACCTCCTTTCTCAATCACTACGTACACCACCACCATCAGGCCTGCCATGCAGGCCCATAACATGGGTGTCATCTTTGACTTGGACCTCTTTCTAAGTCCTTATATCCAGTCTACGTCTAAATCTGACTGATTCTTTCTGCATACCGTTTCTAAGATACAGCCCTTATCCACCCACAAAGCTAAACCTCTTGCTCAAGGTGTCATCATCTTGCATCTCAATGACTATAGCGGCCCTCTCTCTGGCTTGGCACATGCAATCTTGCCCCACTCTTCAGAGTGTTGCGGCAGTGATCATTTCCCTAGCATGTCGCTTTGACCATATCACCCCTGTCTTTGAATCTCTTTACTAGCTCCTCCTTCTCTATCAAATCACACATAAGTTGCTTGTATTCACTTTCAAGGCCCTTCTTGGGCAATCCCCAGCCTCTCATCTCTCATTTTCAATGCTTGCCTCTGATTGGCCCATGATGCCAACCTCCATCACCCACTTATTAAATTTTCAAACAATCACATTTATGCGTTCTCCCATGCTGCTCCATATGCTTGGGAAATACTTCCCATAGAGGTCTGCAAAGCTACCTCATTATCTACCTTCAAATCCATCCTCAAAACTCTTATTTGCTGTGATGTCTACAAAAAGAATTGACAATGATTAGGCTGCTGGTGTGCAGAGGCCACTGCCTATCATGCTGACCAATACCGTCTCACTGTCTGCCTGTACTCCCCCATCTATCTGTCTATCCATTTGTTGTCTCGTTTTATTCTTAGGTTGTAAGTTCTTTGGGGGCAGGGACAGTTTTTTGGCTCTGTTTGTACAGGGCCTAGCACAATGGGGTCCTGGTTCATGATGAGGGCTCCTAGGAATTACAGTAATACAAATAATAAATAGTAATAAATAAAGGGCATATTTCATAGGTACAGTGTATGAATTGTACTTGCTGGAATTAAAAAACGTACGTGAGTTTCCTCATATGCATAATCAATAGTGAGCTGTCTCAGTACATGCTAATTTTGCACATCTTTTAGCTAACTCAGGGATCCAAATGTAAAATCATAGACATTAGAGGTGGAAAAGACCTGCTCAGTCATCTTGTTAATCCCTTTGCCATTGCAAGTTTGTTCCCTACAGTATATTCTCAAGTGCACTTGGGGGCATCATATGGATTTGTGACACAATGCGTGACTTTGGCTCCACAAACCAATGAATGGATTACACTCCCCCAGCTGTAGTTTATTCACTGGTTCAATTCAATAAACTCTGACTAGGGATACAAGCATTGCCAAAGTTAATTGATCAACTACGATAGCCATTGCTTCAGAGAAGTCCTTCCTATATCATTTCCATTTGTGGGGGCAGATTTCACTACAGTATAGGTAATATTTGTTGTTTACTAACAAAGCCAAGAATAATTTGTAAAATGTTGCTTATAAGGTAGAAATATTATTCATCTTATTTATCCATCTCAACTCTGTGTGGGAGAACATAGCTCAGTGGGAATTGCAATTCCCTCTCATATATTATGTATACAGCATTTTGTTAAACATGTAGCGTACATCTTAGTAATGTAACAGCCATACAATTTTTGGCTGAGGAATAGTATGGTAATATGCTTTTCAGTTCAAACAAAGCTGTAACCCTAACTGCCCCATCTTGTAATATGTATTGCAGGCATACAATACTGTGGGTCTATATGTAATTTTGGATTCCATCAATCACAAATAGATTATTAGAAATACCAGTATATATTATATTAATTGTCTCTCTTGCTAATGCATATGTTGGCTAGATTATTTAGAACGTCCAGTTTTAGCAAATTAAAATTAGTTTGATACTTAGTCTTAGTCACTGTTCTGGGTTATTTTTATTTCATATTTGCATTATGGTAGCACACAGCAGCCCTAACCCAGATCAGATCCCATTGCACTTTCCACTATACGAAGAGTGAGAGACATTTCCTGCTTCAAAGAGCGTACAGTCTATATAGACCAGATGGATAAAGGGTTCAAAAGGAAAACGGAGGCACAGAGAGTGTCTCCTGAGTCTTAGTCCAGTGCCCTATAAAGAAAAAAATAATTAGAATCCCATCTTGGATTGGAGAACCAGAACAAACCTCATAGGAAACCTATACTTAGCCAGAGGTAAGACGTGAACAGTGGCCATATTTGTCAGAACATGGAGCACGGATCTGGATATTCTGTACATGCAAGATTGCCAAAGAAAACAGCAGTGTATAACGTAAATGCTTCTGCTGTTATAGTGCTCTGAGATACACCTAATTTTTTAGGATTTTCCCCCCCCCCCCCCCAAAAGCACAGATCAGAATTGATCTCCCAGTGATTGAAAGAGATATAGACAAGCAGGTTAGGCCCAAAATTTCACATACCATAAAAATACTCTGTGCTGGTTTAGGAATATCCTGTGGATCCTAAAAACCTATTTCTGGAATCTGTTACTCCACCAAGAAACTTTTTAAAAGCAAATAATATCCACTGTAAATGCTGCTCTCCCACAAGATTTGTTTTGCTGCTGAAAAGATGGCCTTATACCCACCAAGTTAACTAATGAACTGTATTTCCTAGAATTGTGCTGACGACATTGACATTATCAGTAATGCTTATGACAACAACACAGTCAATGAAGGAAAATCCATTTGGTTTGTATTCCCTGAGAAACAGAAGGGAAAATAAATCAATTATTTGCCAAAGAGAAAAAAGGAAACGATGATAGAAAAAAATTATATCCTGGCCCTTAGAGAGCAAAAATAAGAATCAAAATATACTTTGTATTATCACTTTAAATGGCTCTAAAGGTGATTCTCGGAATAGGATATTGTGGATTTACAAGTATATTCTCTCATTACTTCCAAGTCAAATTTGCTCAGTTTTTCAGTCTAAAGATTAAGGGTGAAATCCTGGCTCCTTTGACTTCAATGGGAGTCTTGGAACCAGGATTTCACCTATAGATTCAGTGCCCATTGCACATCTACCAATGTGATATATGCCATCATGTGCCAGCAATGCCCCTCTGCCATGTACATTGGCCAAACCAGACAGTCTCTACGTAAAAGAATAAATGGACACAAATCTGACATCAGGAATTATAACATTCAAAAACCAGTAGGAGAGCACGTCAGTCTCCCTGGTCATTCAATAACAGACTTAAAAGTGGAAATTCTTCAACAAAAAAACTTCAAAAACAGACTCCAACGTGAAACTGCAGAACTGGAATTAATTTGCAAATTGGGACACCATCAAATTAGGCCTGAATAAAGGCTGGGAGTGGATGGGTCATTACAAAACCTAATTGCCCCATACTAATTTATCCCTACCGTTACTCACAGGGCTGGCTTTATGACCTGCGGGGCCAGATTCCAATACCCGGCAGCAGTCCGGGGCTTCAGCGGCACTTCGTGGCTGGGGGTCCGTTCCGGGTCTTCCGCGGCACCGAAGGACCCCCCCCCCCCGAAAAGCCCCCCAAACCCCCCGGGGAGCCCCCCCCCCCCCCGCCGAAATGCCACCGAAGACCCCCGGAGCGGGGCCCTCTTAGGCGCGGGGCCCGATTCCGGGGAATTGGGTGAATCGTCTTAAAGCCGGCCCTGGTTACTCACACCTTCTTGTCAACTGTTTGAAATGGACCACCCTCATTACCACTACAAAAGTAATTTTTCCTCCTTTGGTATTCTACTGTTAATTGAATTGTCTTTTTAGACTGACCCCCAACTTGGTAAGGCAACTCCCATCTTTTCATGTACTATGTATATATACCTGCTACTGTATTTTCCACTCCATTTATCTGATGAAGTGGGTTCTAGCCCACAAAAGCTTATGCCCAAATACATTTGTTAGTCTCTAAGGTACCACAAGGACTCCTGTTGTTTTCACTTTTCATCAGTAGATCTCAAGGCATCTTGTATTTATCCTCACAATACCCCTGTGATACAGGGAGATATTATTATCCCCATTTCTGGGCACTGATGGCCGACTCCCAAATATAGATAAACTCTTAAGTCCAGATCCTAAAAGGTATTGAAATCAATGGGAGTTAGGCACATAACTAGTCTCTAGCCCTTATGGTGACAAAGGAAATCTTCACCATATGAAATGAGCGTAAACCTACGGCATAAACCAAGCACACAAGAAAGGAGAGGCATGATCATATTATAAAGATCAATTGTGAGCAGTGTCTTGTTTTAGAGGGTGTACTTTGATTTTTGTCAGTGGATCTTGGCTAAGCAACCTTGTTCTATCCTCTCCATCCCCTCAGTGACTTCATAATATGTAGATCAGTATTCCTCAGGATGCCTACATTTGCTTTCCACAAGGTGATGCACCTGCAAGATGACAAGCAGTGCACACTGGTTGTCTGGGGTTACAGAAGACATTAGGAGAGTGCACCTGTAACACATTTCCCCACCCAAAATGGCCTCTTGCTTGGGCTTTGTGAGCTGTGTCTGCCTTGGAGTGCCATGGACTTCAATACAAGAGTTAGTTTTCTGTTTGTTTTGACCTCCCTGTGTTTTACTAATCTGAATGGCAGGTCTGTCTGTCAGTTGGGGGGAAATACTTAAGGGCAAAGTTAGCTGTCCAAATGAGGAAGCACAAAAATCCTAAAATCTCCTACCCATACGCATCATACAGCTTGAGCTTTATAAGGTGGCCCATTGCCTTGGGCTGTCTCCCCTCCCTGTGGCCTCCTCTCGCTTTTTGACTTGGCTCTGACATTGAGAAGGTTGTGCAGGTGCTGAAATACTTATGCACAGCCCATGAACAGCAAAGCAAGCAGCGCCAGAAAAGCTCAATAACGGATCGCGTCCTCCCAATTACCAGGGCCCAGGAAAACAATGCAATTAAAATGATAGATTGGCTGCACCAGCGAGCAGGGCGCACCGGGCGGCTTATTTAGCGCAGATTTTCCTTCTTCATTATAGATTGCAGCGTTTTTGACCCCCTTTCACCAACCCCCGCCTAAGGCGAGGAGCGTGGGAGCCTGGCTCCAGGGGTGTGTATGGAGGCAGCGGCTCACAGGTGCGAGCCCCGGGGAGAGGGAGGCGGGCTGCTCCCTGCTAAGGGGCTGAGTCGGCAGAATGGAGAGATGGGGCGGCAACGCGACCCGCCCTGTCCTCCCCGGCCATAACGCGGCTCCCCAGCATCTCCTCTGCCCCTAGAAGGGGGCAGGCTCGGGGAGCGCCGCACTCCCCCTTCTCGGCCCCAGCTGGGCGCCGCTGCCCCGGGGAGAGAGCGACGAGCGCTCGCGTCTCAGGAACAAAGCCCCCAGCCCCACCCAGCCCCTTTGCACCTCGCCTCCTGCCAGAGGAGCAGGGAGCCTGGGGAGAGAGACGCTCCCCAACCCCCGCTCTGTCCAGCCCGCTTGTACCGCTGCTTCAGCCCTCACAGGGGCCCGGCGAGGTCATTGTCCCCTCACAGCCCAGCCTGCTTGTGCCGCCTGGCGCTCCCCTCCTGACCTCTAGGAGGGAAAAGCGATGCACCTCCACTGCTCCGTGCCACGGATACCCTGGCGGGAGCAATGCACTCAGCCCCAGCCCCTTCGCACCACCGCCGCCCCAGGACCTTGCAAGGGGAACTGCGCCCCTTTGTAGCGCTGCTGCAGGGGGAGCCTTGCCCTGCAGCTGCACCACTAGCCGGCGCAGGGGGAGCTAGCGGTGCGCCTCCCCCGCCCCCCGGGGCCCCTTTGTGCTGCTGCTCGGATCTGCCCTAAGACACGCGGCGGATGCGTCACGGCGGAGGCGCTGCTGCTGCTAGCAACGCGCACAAGCCCATTAACCCCAAGGCAACCCATCCCCGATCGATCCTTTCCCTGCACCCAGCCTCCCGCCCCAAGCCGCTCCGGAGAGGCGTCCGAGCAGCTCCGCCATTTCCGAGCGCTGAAGCAGAAGGGCTTGGAGCATCCCCTGCCTTGCACCCACCCACCGGCCCCACACAAAGGGAAAAGGCAGAGGAGTAGCTGGGGTAAGTCCAAGCCTGTTCTTTCCCTTAGTAGCGGTTCTTTCTGCTGCTGCTCTTTGGGAGAGGGGAGGAGAGCTTCATGCCCAGCATCTCGCGGTGGGGAAGGACGCTGCGCTCCGCTCTCTCACCCACCCACCTCTCCTGGAGATGGGCACGTTCAGAGAAAGGCGAGAAGGGATGGATGCGGAGAGGGGGGCGGTGTCGCTGGACAGAGAGAGATGCAGAGATGGGGACTGTGGAAATGGATTGATGGACGGTGGGGGGGCGGGGAAGCTGTGTCGATGTAGATGGAGGGGACTGCGGGGATGGATGGATAAATTACATAGAAAGATGTTGCATTTCCACTTGATATTATTCAAGGCTTCCAGAAAGCGCTCTGGAGAGGATGCCATTCACCCTTGGACTGGGAAGAAATATACTGTTTCAATTAGTCTTCTGTTTAAAAGAAAAAGAAACACCCCCTCCCAAACTGTGACACAATTATAGCTATGCCTTCGTAATGACAATTCAGAAAGTAATAGCGATGTAAAAAAATGGAATTAGGTCACTTGAGCTCAACAGAAGAAATTTTGCCTGAAAAAACCCAAAACAAAAACGGGTTTTAGGATTTGTGTGTTTGGGGCATATTTTTGGTGCAATATGAGTTTGAGACCTATCACTATGTTGTGGTTTTCATTTTTGTGTGTGTGTATGTGTGTGTTTATAGGACTTTTTTTTTTTTTTAAATCCAGGAAGGATGGTGAAACTAGGGAATAATTTCAGTGAGAAGAGCACAAAGCAGCCCCTCTTGGAGGATGGATTTGACACTATCCCCTTGATCACACCCCTGGATGTCAATCAGCTACAGTTCCCACCTCCTGATAAGGTACAGTAGGCTACAGTTTCCACCACAGAGAATTACATCCAATCTCTTTCAAACAACAGGAGAATCGTTTGTATAATAGGCCATTTAGAAATCTCATTTATTAGAGGGCATTTTAAGGAGTGGCTATTTCTTCTTGAGAAACAAATAAATAATTAAGCCAATGACAATCATAAATATTTCAGTAAAAGTGATTTTTTTTTCATTTAATGCCATTAGTTATCATTAAAACATGTATTATAGGGTTAGATGGTACTGGAAAAAATCAGTGATAAGTACATTTAGATTTCTTTGTTGCTTTGGGGATACAATGTAGTATTTGCAAGCTTGTTCGTGATATGTTGTCACTCTTTTTATTGTATGCCCTTGTCTTCAGAATCTGTAAGGCAGCTGTGAAAATTCATTGTGGGTGAAATGTACCCCCGCTGGCTGTAAGACATCCCACAGTGTGGAAGCATTGCTTTAGAACTCCACAGGGTGTGGGCTCAGGCAAAACAGCCATGCAGGAAACTTCTGCATCACTTGTGTGTCTCAGAAGGGGCTCCGTGCTGGCCCCAGATAAGCCAACCAGAAAGGGGAAGTTGTGGATGGGATAGTGGCTGGGCTACTAGATTAATAATTAACAGATTCTGTGGTCCAAAACTCCTGAATAGGGTGTGTGTGTGGATTAGTATCTGCTGTTCCAGCCCATAGGCTGGAGTGTGGATCAAAGAAAGGTTGTACTGCCACCCCATATCCTGTCCACTTGGGGGAGAGGCTTGTATTTCACCTCCCTGACCGCAGCATAGTGGTCCCTCATGCAAAGCCTGATTATTCAAATTTTGATGCAGAAGGGCAAATACAGAAACCTCAAGATATTTTTCATTCCCTGCACAAATAATCTGATAATACTTATCAATTATGGGACATAATGGAACAGATACAAGAAAACAGTTTTTTTTCAAACATTCTTCCATTTGTATAACTTAAAAGCTTACTGGTCTCTGGCGTTGATACCTTCTGAAAAATAATATAAGCAGCCCCAAACTTGAACTGGCAAATGGTCACTAAATATATATATGGTAACAAATTTCATGGTGAGTTTTTGCTTCGTAATCTTTGAGGGCTTAGTTCTCTTCTTAGATAAATGGTAGGTATAGGTTGCATATCTTGAAAATTTCATGTGTTCTTACCCTAGAGAGAGAATATCTATAAAATTGTCTAAAAATGTTCATGTATGGTAGACAACAAGGGTCCATTTATACCCTCCATTACATGGGTGTAACTCCCATTGACATTTCTGTATAGTATGTGGTCACCACTTGGCAGGCACTTTAGATAGGATTAGCCCATAACAGCATCCTCAAAGCCCTAGAGTCCATTTCTGTCCTCAGTTACATGTGTGTAATTGCTGTACTGAGGGCAGAATTGGACCCTAAGGCTTTAAAACTGTTGTTGTGGCTGACCGTGTCTGCCAGTTGGTGAGCAGACAACCAGTTAGCAGGGTCCTGCATCCAGAGGCCAAACTTGCTGAGTGTGCACGTTATATTACTCAGTTGCTAAGCAGAGCCTTGAACCAGGAACCCCTGTGGTCCACAGGCAGCAGCTTAACCAAAATGGAGCCACTGTGGTTAATCCAGTAAGAGCTGTGCTAACTTTGTTGCTACTGGAAGTTGTTCTTTGATTAGTACATGGTCAAGTAGCACTGGGCAGTCAACAGACAACAGGAGTTGTGTGAGCAGAACCAAGGGCAAGTTATGGACTCAAATATTTGGTTAGCATTTCTTCTTTCCCCATTGCCCAACTCTGTGTGTGTGTATGTGTGTGTGTGTGTGTGTGTGTGTGTGTGTGTGTGTGTTTCCCTTCCTTTGTGCAATCATTTTACACATGAGTAGAAGAGTATTTTATAGGCCTCAATGGGTCCCTTTTGTGCCCACTTGGCCCCAGCCAGGTAAAATGCTTCTTAGCTTGTAGGCCACTGATACAGACTTAAATGTTTTATTTTCAATAGAGCTCATATTAAAGATGCCAGTAGTAGAAAGGATTGACAGAAATCAAATTCTGAAGTAGCAGTATAGTCTTGTGTAATAAATGTAAGTACATATTTCACATATCCAAGCTTATTATGCAGTTACAAAGCTCTGGTGTGGCAGTGAAGCATAAAAACTTCATGAAGAGTAGTGACTAACGCTAAGAATTTGATGGTTTTGACAGTTTCTAAATTAAAGGCTGAATTGATTTAAGTATATTTTTGGTTATGTTAAACAAAAGAAAACATTATATAACCAGGCAGATAAAACTATGTTCACTGTCAGTTGGATGTGATTTTTTTTTAAAATGCCTGAGATTATGCAATATGATGAAAGGGGGGGGGGTTAAAAAAAAATCCAAAAACCCAAGACCAATTAACTCCCGTGATGCCGTTGAACACCATTATAATCAAAATGAAGATAGGATGTATGGAAACTAGTTTCCAAAACTAAGCACATCTATGCAATATTCTAAAGATATTGTGTACGTTTGTGGCATTGGACCCAAACCATCACATGTTCAAGACACTGTTTCAGCTGTGAAAGTAGGCAAATCCCAAAGCTTTCAGTTCAGTGTCTGGCATAAGTGTCACAGTTCTGCTTTCAGAGGTGTATAGTTTCCATTGACATCAATAGGTTTCATCTAATGACAGTATTGGGCCCTAAAGCCAAAAAGGATATAGAGTTATATTCTTTGGAAGATGACAAAATATGGAACAGATCCTCAAGGCTTTGTACCAAGGGAGGATTGTGCCCAGTTTTGAATGCGATGCTATAGGGAGGATATTGAAAAGTTGTAGAAGATTGAAAATGGGGCAGAGAAGATGATGAACTATAACTTTGTGAAGGAATAAAGGAATCTAGATTTGTATTCACTAGAATTCATGAGATTAATAGGGACATGACTGAGGTATGGAATATTTTAAGGTTACGATGATGACACAGAATTGTTTGATGCGGCTTTTAGGGCCTTATGGGATTTCAGGAGAAGTCTCTTTATGGAGAAGGCCTGTGTGCAGCTAATTACCATAGGTAATTTTTTTTTTTTTTTTTTTAAGTTAGCCTGACACTTGAACAGTATCACAGCATACATGCAGAACACAGTATGTAGATAGGTAGGTGGATGGACCTATACTTCTTTCAGCCCCAGAATGCTACTGTGAAAGAATACTGCTATTGTTGCTATGTTATCATCTGCTAGTGTTTGTTTGTTTGTTTGTTTGTTTTTTAACTGACCTCTTAATTGACTATCTGATCCAGTCAATCTCTGGCTTCAAACCTCAATAGTTGAATTCCCCTGAAGCTGATAGAGATGACCATTGTGACAGACTGACAATATCCTGAACAAACCTTATGGAATTAAGATAAACTTTATTGAATTAAGCTAAATCGTATTGAATTTGGGTTAATACCTTTGGGGTACATTGTACTAAAAAGGCAATTGTGTATGTGTTGTTGTGTATCTTCTCTAGTAAGGAGGGAGAGGCTAATGTACTGCCTCTGTTATTAGCCCTTTGAAACCCGCTTCCCCAGCCTCCTCCCCAGAAAGGTGCACATATACTAGCTCAAACTGGATTTTCCAGGGACCAACAGACAAAGGAAGAGTTTTGGGATAAACAGACTGGTTTTAAACTGGCTCTTGGCCTTCTTCCTGATCCAGTAAACGGACAGGGCCCTGGTCCAGAGAGGGCCCCAATCCTTTGGGAAGGATTGGAAGGACTGGGCCTAATGAGGCCCCATAAGACTGGGTGCTTGTTCTGAGCTGAAGCTGTGATGAGCTTGTAACCAGAAGGAATCCCCTTGGGTGAGGGGTGGAAGGACTGCTCCTGACAGACTCTGTTAGGGTGATCTCTAGTAAGCTTATTAATATGTGTATAGGTGCTTTTATTGTTTTTAGTATATCTTCTCTGTAGTGCTTTTTTACCTTAAGAATAACATAGGCTTGCATAGGAAGTGTTGTGTGGTACCTTATAATGGTAGCAATTACACCTGGTAACAGTCTCTGAAGAGAAAGCAAGTAGGTGTCCTTGGGCAACCTGTCTGTGCTGGGAGTAACACAGTTAAGGCAGGGAACTGTGCAGCCTGGAAATACCCTGGTCAGAAGGGAGAGAGATGTGGATTGTCACCCAGAAGGACAACAGCTGGGAAGCTGAAAGCCGGAGAGTAGGTGCCCTTGCTGGACCAGTGAGGGGAAATACAGGTGCAGTTGCCCTGAACTGTGACCGTTATATCTGCTCTTAAAATATACTAAAGGAAAGGGAAAAAAATCAGCATCACATCATATTTGATCTTAACCAATAGTGGATTGAACTAACCAATTACATTTCTGATGTGCTTACATGCACATACACCCCTATGCATAAATAAAATATAGCGTTTAAACAAAACCAACCATTTGTGGAATAGTCTTTCTATTATATACTCCCTTCAGCTTCCTCAAAAACACATGAAAGGGATATTCGTCAGTATTTGCTAGTTGAAAAAGGGTAAAATTGATAGGAAGGATATTTTAATTTTCATGTCCTCCATGAGGGAATTATATGTAATAGGAAGAATTACTTAGTTAGCATCAGTGGTGTGTTTGATGCCAGTGAAAGTAGATAAAATGAATAAAAAAATTACTTGGTGGTTGTGACCCAAAGCACCCCTGCATTTACACCCTACACACTATTGTAATAATATTTGCACAAAATATGCCTTATGAGGTATCATTTGAAAACTAATAACTCACTCATTAATATTCTTGTATGATGTAAGTATGCAATGGGTATTAAGAATTATGAATCTATGCTGCAATTATAACTAAGAGTATAAACCAGGTGTGTGGGGGAGTTGTTAAACAGGTATCCTGAACAAAGGAATTTGTGTTTCCATCAATTTACATATAAGCAGTAAATAGGCCCAACAAGCTAACAAGAGGTGGAGGAAAACACATTTAACAAGTGGGGACGAAGACAGGATGGTGTCTACACCCCGCAGAAGAGAGAAGCTTGGTCTGGGTTTTACTTTTCAGAAGAATCCATTTCAAAGGTTTGCTAGCCTATACAGACAGGGGAGCTGTACCTCAAGTGATAAGCAATTGAATCAACCAATTGAATGCAATATTAATGCATCATGTAAGGTCTTTTATGAATGCATACCCAAATAGGAGGGACTGTCACAGCTGTCAACCTGTCCCTATGTAAATTAAGCATGGTGGAATCAAACAATAGAAGCCCACAGGAAGGGAAGAACAGTATGAGGTCATCCTGCCTCTTGAAACAAGTTCATTGGACTTTGGAAGATAGAGTAAAGATGGAAGCCATCTTTGGCATCCACCACTAGATGGACACAAGAGGCCAGAGTTCTTGCAAGCTGAGAAAGATGGGTCTTAAAACCAAGGCAGGGAGGAGTTTGGAACTGAATATAAGTGGGAAACCTGCTTAGGCAAAGATCTTTAATCTAATGAGACAAGGGAAGCCAATGCCTTGTATTTTTGTGGAAGGTGCTGACTGAGGGAAAGTCAGCCAAGACTTGAAGAAGAAGGATTGGTTAGCATAGGTGCTGGAAATATGGGGGGGAGGGTGTGCTGCAGCAACCCCTCGCTTGAAGTGGCTTCCATTATAAACAGGGTTTACAGTTTGGTTCAATGGCTCTCAGCATCCCTACTATAAAAATTGTTCCAGCACCCCTGCTAGTGAGAGAAACTATATTGAATAAAGCCTGTATCTTGCTAGATTAAGTTTTAGGCTTTTAGAAGCATATTTAGTTTTGTTTTACTTGTGTAACTCTTTCTATCTTCTCTCCTTATATTTGAACTCACTTAACCTATGTTATTTTGTTAATTTTTTTCATTTTTACTCAGTGCTGTGTTTAAAGGGAAGTGTGTATTTACCCTGGTTAGCTTAATAAACTGTGATGTTGTTTTGTGTCTTTAGAGGAATAAACAAACAATATTATTTCTCTGAACTGTCCAGAAGAAGGCTGGACATTGCAAGGCACACGGTTTTGGGAAAACTTGGGACTGGGAGTGTGCTGGGGTCACCCTGCAAGTAGTAACCAAGACTGGTGGAAGCCAGAGTGAAGCTATTGACAGGTTGCTGGGGTCAGAGCTGCTGAACCAGGGCGGTCTAGCACACAGACAATCTGGGTGTGATCTGCATGCTGGTAGGCTAGTTTTGAGCGGCCCAGGTTGGAAGTTACAACAGGAAAGCATTGTGAGGCACCCAAGGTTACAGGGCAGGTAGTGACAACTCCTCACTGGTCCAGATTGCACCCCAGAATGTGACAATGGTATCCTTTTAATTGTATTGGGAAATTTACATTATTTCATATGTAAAGCTACGACCAAGAATACTCCTATGTCAGTGCAAAGCTAGTTGTTTTTAGGAAATAAGTCTTAGGGTGTGCTGATCTAACTAGTAATCACTTTTTGTTGTTGATGTTTTTGATAAGGTTGTGGTCAAAACAAAAACAGAATATGAACCTGATCGCAAGAAAGGAAAATTTCGTACCCCCAAGATAGCTGAATTCACAATCAGCATCACTGAAGGAGTTTCGGAAAGATTTAAGGTAAGCAAGGCTATCTATGCTGTTAATAACTCAATTGCTGTTACAGAACTACACTCAATCAATTACCAACTGTAGTCAAAGAAAACTGGATTTAAAGAACAAAGATATGGCAGAAAATTAAAAAAAAAATTGAGTGCAATTACAGTATCTCGGCATTAGTAATAAGGACTGCAAGAGTTGGTCCTAACATCCAGGTACTTCACTCATTACTTTGACAAAAATCCCATTGAA
Source organism: Terrapene triunguis (assembly GCF_002925995.2). NCBI lineage: Eukaryota > Metazoa > Chordata > Testudines > Emydidae > Terrapene > Terrapene triunguis. Next base: position 78,560,965 of record NW_020664417.1, read on the forward strand.
GTTTCAGTCAATGGAAGTTCAGCATGATTAAGTGGCGAGTATCTTATGGACATGTAACTCCCATTATGTGACTAATACTCCCATTAGCTTTAGAGGAGAAGTACTATACAGGCATGCACTTTCTGTTTTGCCTTTTTTTTTTTTTTTTTTTTTTTTTACCCTATCAAACACATTCTTTTAAAGGAGAAGTCTTTTTCCCAATATTTTTCCTTGTGATGGTTGATGGTTTTGAAGGCACTGAGTGATTTGATGGCTCAGAGAATTAGTAACAGAGCTGTTTGCCACCAGCTTACTGGTTCAAATTTATCCCCTAGTATGGTGATGTATAAAAACTGTTACCATCTGATGCCTGTTCAGTGAAAGTGGGGGTTCTAAGTCCATTCCTTGGTGAAAATGTGTCCACGTCATAGTAACTCCCTTTGTAGGTAGTCTGACAGAGACTAGGGTTACCATTCGTCTGGATTCTGCTGGACATGTCCGGCTTTTTTGAGTTAAAAATAGCGTCCGGGGGGAATTTGTAAATGTCTGGATTTCCCCCCCATGCAGAGCGCGCGCGGCTGACAGGGCAGCTGGCCGGATCATGACACTCGCACGGGGCTCTAGAGCCCCTCCTCCGCTTCCCCCTCCTCTCCCCTGCAACTTGAGATCACTCCCCTCCTCTCTCTCCCTCCCTCCCCCTCCCTGCATTTGCGGATCGCCGGCCGGCCATTCGCCTTGGGCCTCCTGCAGTCTGGAGCTCCTCCCCCTCCCCTGCTGCCCAGCATGCTGCTCCGCAGCACTCTGTTCTGAGCGGCACGGTAAGGGGGCCAGGGGGTCGGAGAAGGGGCAGGGAGATTCTGGAGGGGGCAGTCAAGAGACAGGGTTGGATGGGTTGGGAGTTTGGGGGGGGCTGTCTGGGGGTTGGGGGTGTAAGGTTTTGGGCAGTCAGGGTACAGGTAGGGGGTAGGGTCCTAGGGGAGCAGTTAGGGTGGGGGGGGGTCTCAGGAGGGGGCAGTTAGGGGACAAGGAACAGGGAGGCTTAGATAGGGGGTGGGGTTTTGGAGGGCAGTTAGGAGCAGGGGTCCCAGGAGGGGGCAGTCAGGGGACAGGGAGCAGAGGGGTTTAGATGGGTCGGGAGTTCTGGGGGGGGCTGTCAGGGGGTGTGGAGTGGTTGGATGGGGCGTGGGAGTCCCTGGTGTCTGTCTGGGGGTGGGGGTGTGGATAAGGGTTGGGGCAGTCAGGGGACAGGTAGTGGGTAGGATCCTAGGGGGGCAGTTAGGATGGGGGGAGGGTCTCAGGAGGGGGCAGTCAGGGGACAGGTAGGGGGTAGGGTCCTAGGGGGCCAGTTAGGATGGAGGGAAGGTCTCAGGACGGGGCAGTCAGGGGACAAGGAGTGGGGAGGAGGGTTGGAGGTTCTGAGGGGGGTGGGAAGTGGGAGGGAGTGGAAGGGGCAGGGGCGGGGCTAGGGCAGGACGGGGGTGGGGCTAGGGCGGGGCTCCTCCCGTCCTCTTTTTTGATTGTTGAAATATGGTAACCCTAACAGAGACATAGGACTTAATGGATGAAAAGGTTTGAATCATTCCACCCCCCCTTTCCCTCCCCCAGGATAGGGTTCCTTGAGCCATATTAGCAAGGCAAAGTGATGAAATGTCAGCAGCAAGGCAAGCTTCTGTCAAACTTCAGTTTCCTGTGCTGTCTGTCTGGCACCTTGCACAGGCATTAAGTTCAGTCAGAAAACATCTTAAAATATTTAGTATGTGATGGCAGTTTAGTGCACAGACTAAAACATGGCTGGAAGGTTTAAGGTTTAGTTTGGAGATAAAATGCTGAGCTGAAATAAAGAACCATATTCTTTTCCCAATGCACATGTGTAACTCCCATTAGTGTTAATGGGAGTTTTGTGGGCACGTCAAGAAAAGAGCATACTCTTTAGCATGCAGAATAGAACACAGCAACCACGCATGAACAATGATTCTGAAAGTTCTTTGGGCCAAAAGCTGCCCTCAGAAATGTACAGGTAGCTTTCACTGAAATCAAAGCAAGCTGTATGCATATAGCCAACAGTGGAATTGGAGCCTTTGTGCCTGTGTTGAGAGAGAGCTGAGCAAAGAAGACCTCTCTAAGCAACAAGTAAATTGCTTGTCATACTGTTGTGTAGTCATTTCTAATTTGTAGGGCTGATTAGTTAGAAGCGAGAGCATTTTTATGTTGCATTTTTATGTACCTTTGAATGGCGTACTTGAAACAAAATGTCTTTTAGATATGACTTTACAATTACCTCTCTGGGATTAATCTCAAACTACAGGGTTGCTAGGTAGTGCTGCTAGGTAACTGCTGCATCAGAGAGAGGTTTCTGTAAGATTTTTGTATCTCTGGGGGATTGCATGATGAATCACACTATGGCTGTATGTCTAGGTTTCTGAAGGGAGGGTGTGAGGGGTGACCAATTAGGAAAATTGAAGTTTAGTTAATAGAAAACAGTAGTTTCATACAGAACAATCAGGCCCTAAAAATGTCCCTCAATTTCCTTATAGCAGGGTTAGGATTAAGTTATGCTGCTTCGTAACATTTTAGAAAACACTGACTGCTTCTCCAGCAGAGACAATTGTTATATTCACCACTCCCAGTAGTAAACAGTTCATGAATAATTGATGAAATTTCATAAATATGCAGATGAAAAGAAGAGATTGTTGTGGGGTTTTCTCCTGGGTCCTTATTAATTGTGAACCATCGTGTTAACTGCCGCTGTTGATTCTGAGAGAGCAAAAGGATGTTTGTTTGAAAGTTAAATATTTGCTATAATTATAAAATGCATTATTTAACTGGTGGTATATTGACTTTGGCTGGTGTGCATGGAAAAAGCTTCAGAAGCTGTTTTAATGACTTTAATATTGTACATCAGCTATGGATATGCTTTCTGCAAACTAAAAACATAATGTTGCACTAAAAATATAAACAAATATATTTACTAATAATTCACATGTGTATTCCAAGATGTAGTCCTTAAATAAGGACAAAGCAGATTGTATTTTGGGGATTCAGTAGTGCAGATCATCTAAAGCTGTGCTTCTTAAGAAGTTCTACATTATGACAAACTAAGCAGCCAGCATGTGCATATGTCAGGTAGCTCATTTGTTTCAGCAGTTGGGTGAATAAGAAGTTATAAAATATATTCTCTGCATTCCGACTACACTATTCTATTTATATTCTATTCTATGAATTATGATAGAGCTGAAATTGTTATAGAGTAGATTTTAAAGTGTAATTTTTCCCTAAAGCCCAATTAGATGTATACAGTCAGATTCGCATCTCAGTTACTTCAATGCAACTGAAATCAGAATTTGGTTCAAGTGTCCAAAATGGACAGAATATGAACATTGTCTGTATATGAGAATCCTATTCTAGTTTTCTGCAAGTAACCACTCCGGTATGGACATGAATTTAAATGGCTAGTTTAGAGTGTGAATAGATGTCTGTGGAACTACTGTAGGGAAATATGAGGAATTGTTCTGTCACCTTTGGAAAGCCAGCTTCAATTGAATTACATGTAGAGGTTTTTATCTAGTCTCCAACAAGCGTCCACAACACAGAATCACTACACATAGTTCAGCATGGCTGGCAGTCTCTGCTCAGAACAGACCTATGGTGGGAATTGTGGGGAGAGGAAGAAGCTATTGCAGGTCAGAATTGACTCATTGACTTCAATGGAGCCAGGATTTCACACTAGATGTTCGATATTCCTCCCATTGAACACTGGTATAGTGATTCACACACTGTCGCCGCACACAACAGTTTCAGAAATAATGTGGTACACTAGAGCACAATTGAAAGATGATGCTTTTACCTTTTGTGAAATAAACCTTGGTAGAGAAACACTTACTTTCCAAATAATTTAAACTGTAAATGTTTGTTTTCCCCAATACATTCCAATGTACTACACTTTTTAAAAAAATTGTAGTACATTTTATAATCCATGTGGTACTTACAAAGGCAAATGAATTGTTCGGACATTATCCTTGACATCTATGCACATGTCAAACTACGCAGCCAAAGCCCGAAGCCTATTTGCAGCACAACCATATGGTGCAAGTCATGTGCTATCAAGTAACAAACAGTTGTTTAAATGTTTACACGTGGTTATGGAAAAGCAAAAGAGGCATCCTCCTAAGAAAAAACAGTTTTCATTATTCAAATCCTACAGTTTAGTATCTTTTCCTACTGTTTCAATAAGCGATTTTAATAGATGGAAGAAATGCAAGTGTATAAAACATACTTAAAGGTTTCATTATTGAAGGAATAGAATCAATTTAAGAATAACACTTCTGTCTGAAGAGAGACAAGGTGGGTGAGGTAATATCTTTTCTTGAACCAGTCTCTGTTGGTGGAAGAGACAAGGTTTCAAGCTTCATAGAGCTCTTCTTCAGAGCTCTAATGAAGAAGAGTTCTGGGAAGCTTGTCTTTTCCACCAACAGAAGTTGGTCCAAGAAAAGCTATTACCTCACCCACCTTGTCTCTTCATATCCTGGGACCAACACAGCTACAACACTGCAAACAACTTTTTATCTAAAAACTTTTTGCCAGCTGTTCCTATTCGTAACGCCTAAAGTTTCTGTAACTGAAAAAGAGACAAGAAAAATATATTTCTATTTTTTTTTTTGTTTACTTTGTGGATTTCATGACACATTGGCCCCAATTCAACAAAGCATGTAAGTACATGAGTAATCCCATCCCTATTCAGCAAAACACTTGTTTAAAGATAAGCATGTGCTTAACTGCCTTTGTGCCTAGTCATTAAGGCCTGTAACCTGCAAACACTTAATTCACATGAATAGTTCTTTTGATTTCAGTGGAACTAGTCATGATTAAAGTTACATGCGTGTAAATATTTACAGGACTGATGCCTTGGTCATGTCCTCATATTATTTGTGAAAGTCTTTCCCAGAGCAACAAGGGAGAGAATTTTTATTTTTATTTTTTCCAATAGGATTGCCATTGTAAAATCACAAAAATAGGCAGGGGCACTCTGGGGCAATTACACTCTGTCCCAGCCCTGACCCTCTCCCAGAGCCAGCACCACCTCCTGCACCCCAACACACTCTGCCCCAGCCCAGAGCCCCCTCCCACACTGCGAACCCCTCGGCCCTAGCCCAGAGCCCACACCCCCCTCCCAAACCTCAACCCCCTACCTCAGCCCGGTGAAAGCGAGTGAGGGTGGGGGAGAGCGAGTAATGGGGGGGGGGGGGGATAGAGTGAGTGGGGCAGGGCGTTGGGGAGGGGCAGGGTAGATCCTGGGTTGCCCTTAAATTCAAAAAGTGATCTTGGGCGTAAAAAGGTTGGAGACCACTGCCATAGACTGTCCACTCTAAAACTGCCCTCCACCTCTGTTTTCAAGGATCATTTCCTATAGTATATCTATCTGCCGCTTCCTAAATTCTTTAGCCAATCCCCTCATAGGCTCCATTCCTGGATCACTCTCCAGTTGGAAGCACTCATCCCTGGCTAATTTCCCCTGCCAGTTGTCATCTTCCCCAGAGCTCTTCTGCTGCTGGCCTTTTATCAGAACTCTCACTTCCCTGGAGCATCTCTCCAGCCAAGTCCTGCCTCCTCCCTTGTCTCTCTCTTTTGAGAAAGGCAAACTTAATATCTTGCTGCTTCTCCCATCATGCATTGCAGCCCAGCCAGTAATTCTGAGGCATCTCCCATCCTCCTTAACCTTAAGAGGCTGGGTCTTGGAACAAGGATGCCCATAAAGGCAATTTTTTACAGGGAATTGTAGAGGGAAAGTCTAGTGCAATGTGTGCTGGCCATATGGCCAGATCTGACACAGCATGTTAGAAATATCCTTCTGAAAGAAGGAGCCTATTAATCTTTTGAACTAGCAAAAGCATACACCATAATATATCCTTTACCAAAATACACCACGTGAAGTACTGTAGCTGTTTAATAGAACTGTTATGCATAGTTTGAAGCGTTTCGTGAATCAGAATTAATATGGGTTGAAACTTAATGTAGGTTTGAATATTCAGTCTTTGACATCCAGTTCCCATTTTTCTCAAGACTGAATCTTTCTCTTTACCATCGGGCTGTGTTGTCTCAGGCTGTGCTCTCACAAGAGCTCCTAAACTAGGAGGGATGAGTTCACTTGGATGGGACACTGTGCGCTTCCTAAGGGTACCCAGGGCAGTGAGGCACCTCGCTACCACCTGCCCTTAATGTGACGAAGCCTTGTCTGTGCCTGCCATGGGTCAGCTCCCCAACTCCACTGGCAATGGACAACACATGGCATTCACCTCCCAGCCTATGCAGGCTACGTTGTCCCTCTGCAGGTTAGTGATAGAAACGTGCCAACCCCTGAGCCCTCCGAGCATCTCCCTGGAGTGTCCAGCCCATTTCCTGAGACCGAGCATGCTGCCAGCTTGTTGCTTTGGTAAAGGATATCCTATTATGTCTCTCTTTGTAACCCCAGGTATATCAAAACAGTCCTTTGACCTTTATTCATAAACCAGACAGTTCCTTCCTGTATATTTCGCGATCTCTCATCAATTTCACAATCTTGATTAGTTGGTGGCTCAGTATGCAAATAGACTTACATTGTGAGAGAGACAATACACAATGACTAGATTTAGGCCCGATCTACACTAAAAAGGTAGGTCGACCCAGCTACATTGCTCAGTGGTGTGAAAAATCCACATTCCTGAGCAGTATAGTTAAGCAGACCAAACCCCCGGTGTTGATAGTGCTAGGTCAATGGAAGAATTTTTTCTATCGACCTAGCTACTGCCTCTCGGGAGGTGGGTTATCTACAGCGACTGAAGAACCCTTTCTGTCAGCGTAAGTTGTCTATGCTGAAGCGCTACAGCGGTGCAGCTGCAGTGATGCAGCTGTGCCACTATAGTGTATCAAGTGTAGAGCAGCCCAGAGAGATAAGCGTCTACTACCCCTTGCCAGAACAGAACATATTTGAGGCATGTCACCTCCAGGTGACCTGCCTTTAACTTCAAAGAAGAATTTAATTTCTTTAAGAATATAATTTCCAGTATAGATACGTAACTTCTTAAATATTATCCATATGTACATTTCACGACGATTACGATGATCAGTGGGCTACTGGCTCTTGGGAGAGACCTGGCAGGACACCCTTTGGTGTATTAATGTGCATATACTTGACTCAAGGGATTATTGTAAAACTCTGTCCCCCATTCCTTCTGCCAGTTGGCACAAAGAGATTTCCTGGGTCTCGGAGATCATCATGGAAAGCATAGGTGTTACATAAAGTGGAAGAGCTGATTTTACCAGTGGTTCTCTTCCAGTTTACTAAGTTAAGTCCTGAACCAAAGCTCTCACATAATGGTAGGAAATTGTGCTGTGGAAAGTACATTGTGACCATTTGGTTAGGAGCCCATGGTATGTTTTACAACAGTGTTTACCTGTAGTGTTCGAGCCAGACTTAGTCTTGAGTAATTACGTTCTGCCTGCCTAAAATTCTCCTGGATAACAATAAAATTCTCTGTGTGGCCTAAACTGTTTTGCATTGTTGCTGTATTTCCTCCCAGACGTGCCTGCATTTCAGTGGTAAGTGGAGCATTTGTATAGGTTGTGAGTCACTTGGATGAAAGGTAAATACAGGTTTTCACTCTTTTTGTGTAGCATCGAGTGTGCTAGGTACCTTACAGACAAATCAGAAACAAGGTTCCTGTTCCAAAGAGTCTACAACCTAAATTGCTTAATATGGAGACATACACTGGGGGATGGCATGCGACTAAAAGCAAGTGGCTGAGCAGGGAGACCTAGAGCATGCCATGTTAGTTCCATGTTTACTAACATGAATGCTTTTAGGAGTAGGATTATATGCCTCCCGACGGATATGTGCTTTGAGGAAAAAATTTGATGGAGGGGAGGGTGGAAGCATGATAGACTGGGTTAACGAAAGGCTTCAGGCAGAAAGGGGCTAGTTGAAAGACGGTGTGGAGGTGAGGACACAAAAGGAGCAGTAATCCAAGTAACTGGACAAAAGAAAGGAGAAGAGAACAGAGATGGGAGCTAAATTGCACATGGCATTGAAACAAATTGACTTTTAGCTAAGGTGGTTAAATTTAATTCAGAAGGGGAGGGAAAACCAGTAAGGGATTTGAAGAGGGGCAGACAGTGTTGGAGCAGTGGATAACTTTGCAGTAGCATTTTGGGTTGGTTGAAAGCGAGCAAGGTAAATTTCAGCAAAGTGAGAGAGGAGGAGGTTGCAGTAGTCAAGGAGAGAGGTGAACACCGCTTCAACAATGTTTTTTGCAGCTGTAGTGTAGGGGAATGGATTGATTAGAAGATCTCGTAGCACTAAATCTATTGCATTGCTTTTCAGACGTTTTGATTCTTTTTTTTTTTTGTCTGTATCATTTGCCTCTTCCTATGTTAGTTTAATTGTCAGAACCCGGGAGTTTTGTTTGTTCAGTATCTCCAAAATCCATAATCATTTAACTGTACCCACAGCAGAAACTTTGGTTCATTTGTTACTCATTTCTTGCCTAGATTATTGTAATAGGCTTCTGCCACAATTCTCGGATTACTGACAGGTGCCTCCTGCTGCTTGGGTGCTGCAAAACCTGTAGGGGGCCACCATCTGCATAAACAGGAGTCTCAGAACTGAATAGTCTAACTGTGTTTTAAAGGGGATGGGGCTCCTAGCTCCCACTCCCCATGTCCTTTCAGTATAGGTCCCTATTCCCTAACCTCGGGAGGGCTTGAGCATAGAAATACCAACCGTTTGGCGGCTCGCCTTGGGGCTTGCTGAACCTATCCTGCCCGGATGGTAAGCCAGAGTCTGCTGTCTCCTTGTAGGATCAGTTTGACCTTCTTGAGGGCAGTTTCCTTGAAGCCTTCCAGGAGTCCTCACTTGGAAGCTGTAGAGCTGCTGTCTGCTCTCTCCCAGAGCTGTCCAGCAGTTGACTGGAACTTCCTGCTTTCTAAACCCTGATTCCACCCCTGACGTGACTGACCGGGCTGGAGAGGTGGGCCAGCCTTGTCCACAGCAGCTCTTTAACCCCTTTGTCACCAGTGCAGGGTTTATAACCCCCACCACAGCCTCTGGCTAGACTTTCACTTAAAATCTATTCAGAAATCTGTCATATGCTTAATATATGGTCACCTCTTCCGTTTGAGCAATTACACCACAGCTTTCTCTAAAACCAGCTGAAATGGACTCGCTCAAGTGAGGCGCAACATTTAGGTTTTTGTCTCTAGTTTTTCCTTTTAAAGAACAATGTAATGGAAATATTTCCATGAACTGTTTTTGTACTTATGAAAATCATTTTAATGCGTAATCACTCCTGTGAAATGGTGGAGACCCAAACGCTTCTCAGGAGAGTACTCAGGCATGCACGCTCACTAGCACACAAACTCTCCACTCCCACTGTGTCGGTACCTCAGGCACTGCGCCAACTGCCTGCCATGAGCAGAAGAGATGCAAAGTCCCCTTGGGGAAGAGAACAGCCGTGTCTGCACCAGAAATTCTACCTTCTCCTCCCATTAGAACAAAGGATGAGGGTGAACTGTTGCCAGGACCACTGTGGGAGGAAGAAAAGAACCTTCCCCTAAGTGAGGGAGAGGATGAAAAGTTACTGTGGGGGGAAGCAGTTGAGTGACTGTTTCAGTTGGGAGTCATGGATGTGGAGCAGCTTGCTCCTGTCCTTTGCCTCCATCCTCCCACCCCTCAGATTGCAGTTGGCAATTGGTTGTTCTTGACGGGGTGGCCATGGGGATCAAATGTGGGTTCGGGGGGGGGGGGGAGACTTGTTGTAAGGATGGGGATTTTCATGGGGAGGATTAGTTGTGTGGGAGGAGTGGATTTCTGGCCAGGTGATTCGATCAGTCTGGAGGGTTGCTCTGGGGTATCAAAAGGAGGGTTATTGTGTTATCAGGGGAAATTTGGCTGTTGGAAGGTAGATGAGGATTGGTCAGGCTATAGGAGAGGATGAGTGAATTGGGTGGAACTGAGGGGAGTTCAGATTGTAATCTTGGGACCTTATTCTTTCCCTCTCCTTGTATATATCCATAGAGGCATATGCAAGGAGTAATTTGTATCTTGGAGGGGAGGCAGGATGGGAGGAGGATAAGACTCCTGGTTGGGTTGGAAGGAGCCAAGAGATTTCTGATTAGGGGTTTGGAAATGTAGCATGGTTGTAAATTGCACGCATCACAGGAATAAGAATTCACATTTGAATACCATTATTAATTAGATTAGGTAATATATTCTATAATAAAGTGTGGGAGAATGGTAAGACCTATGAACTGAGAATTGGGAGACCTGGGATCTATTTCCAGTTGCGGACTGTGTGACAATGGGCACGTCATTTAGGACCTGATCTGCAGAAGCACTGAGCACCCACAGCTCCAGATGAGGTCAGTGAGAGATGTCAGTAGTCAACACCCCTGAAAATCAGCCCCCCAGGGCCTGATTTAGCAAAGTGCCAAGCACCTACAACTCCCAGTAAAATTGCAGGATTGGACATAAGAACAGCCATACTGGGTCAGACCAATGGTCCATCTAGCCTAGGGTGACCAGATGTCCCGATTTTATAGGGACAGTCCCGATTTTTGGGTCTTTTTCTTTTATAGGCTCCTATTATCCCCCCCCACCCCGTCCTGATTTTTCACACTTGCTGTCTGGTCACCCTAATCTAGCCCAGTATCCTGTCTTCCAACAGCGGCCAATGCCAGAGGGAATGAACAGAACAGGCAATCATGGAGTGATCCATCGCCTGTCATCCGCTCTCAGCTTCTGGCAGTCATAGGCTAGGGACGCTCATACCATGAGGTTGCATCTCTAACCATCTTGGCTAATAGCCATTGATGGACCTATCCTCCATGAACTTATCTAACTGGGTTGAAAAAAAGAACTATAGTTTTGGCCTTCACAACATCCCCTGGCAACATTTTCCACAGGTTGATTTGTGCATTTTGTGAAGAAGTACATCCTTAAGTTTGTTTTAAACCTGCTGCCTATTAATTTCATTGGGTGACCCCTGATTCTTGTGTTATGTGAAGGAGTAAATAACACTCTTACTCACTTTCTCCTCACCAGTCACAATTTTATAGACCTCTATCGTATCCCCTCTTAGTCCTCTCTCTGAAAGCTGAAAAATCCCAGTCTTATAATCTCTCCTCATACAGAAGCTGTTCCATACATGTAATAGTTTTTGTTGCCCTTCACTTTTCCAATTTTAATAAATCTTTTTTGAGATGTGGTGATCAGAACTGCATGCAGTATTCAAGATGTGGGTATATTATGGATTTATATAGTGGCATTATGATATTGGCTGTCTTATTATCTATCCCTTTCCTAATGGTTCTTAACATTGTTAGCTTTTTTGACTGCTGCTACGCGATGAGCAGTTATTTTTCAGAGAACTCTATCCACTTCTGTTGGCCCAATGGGAAATATTACCTCATCCACCTTGCCTCTCTAATATCCTGGGACCAACATGACTACAACAGCACTGCAAACTAGGAGTGTCAGCATTTATAATTCACCACCTGTAGTGCAGGTAATTTTTCTAGGGTAGACAAGGCCCCAAAATCTGATACTGAGATCTGTAAATGTCACAGTGGTCCCACTGCCATGAATAAGATTTGTAGGATGGGGTTCCCAGCCCTGGTTAGCACTTACTGTAAAGAGACCACAGGTTTCTTTTTGACTCTAAATGCAGAATTCCAAAATCCTTTCTTGCTTTCTAAAATCTCAAAATACTGTCTTTTGCTAATGTAAGCCTAGTGCAGTGAAAGTCTTCTCCTTTAAAGATCTGTACAGTTGGCTCACTTAGCTCTTTTTAAAATCCAAACTCCATTGAAATCCCTTTTCTCTTTTGATGCCTTAGTCACCTAATTTTGTTTGGCTCTGTTTACTGTTGTTTCTCTTGCTGAAACATGCTATTTTTTCTGATTTGTCCATAAAAAAAAAAAAGCCTCTTGCAGCATCTAGGCACTTGTACATCTGTTTAGAATTTCAGCTAAAAATAACAAGGTCATTTCAAAGACAACTCCCCAAACAACAAATAAAACTCACTCAGGCTATACCTCCCTCCAGGCAAAGGCCTGATGAGATAAGCTCTGTAACATGCCCTTTAGCTCAACCAACTTGGCTTTCTAAGGACAAGTGGAGATCTAATTCCAGAGCCAAAGCCCCACCCACAGTTCCATTCTGGGAATGGGTGGTTTGAACACGGGAGCTTACATCACAACCATCAGGATGGTGCTTAGGGAAAGAGACTAAAACTCTGCTTTAGCACCCTTTCAAGTCAATGGGAGTCTTTCCATTGACATCAGTGGGCATAAAGACCCTCAGTCATGGAGCTTTTTTAGGTCAAAGTCAACACCATGAATTTTACTCAGTAACCGACTGGTAACCAGTGCAGTCTGTTGAGCACAGATTGTCACATGCTCTACCACATGCATGGCTAGGTAGCTGGGCAGTTGTATTTGGAGTTTCTAGTCTTCAAAGGTAGCCTTATTTTGAACACATTGCTGTATTTCCATTCGGAAGTGGCAAGACACTTCTACAGTGCAACCTGCATGTGACAAGTTGCTGATGCAACCTATGAATGCTAGAGCACTGAGAATCCCAAAAGGATCCCCAGACTACAACGGCCATTAACAAAAAAGTCTCACATCCTCTAACTAGAGGGAGCAGATAACCATCCAGAGGGTATGGAGAAAGTGTTTTCTTGCACCCACCAGTGGCACTTCTGTCATATCTAGATTGATGTTAAGTTGCTGACAGCCAAATCCCTGTTTTGGGAATGCATTGGGAAAGGAAATACACTTAACCAATGCAAGTTAGACTTAGAGCGTATGTTATACCCATGCTGCTGGCACTGCTGCCCCAAACCACCTCATTCTGTCCCAGCAGGCTCAAGCACATATGAAACAGGAAAGGTGACAACAGAACCTTTCAATACCAGGGCCTTTTGTATTAGTTTAGATGGAATAAGCGGTGCAAAGGTGTTAACCCAGTCAGTATCCAGCATTAAACAGTGTTAAACAAAGTCTGGGGCTTGTTCTACAGAGACATCAGCTCGCTTGGAACCATGGAAAACCCACATTAAACATTTTAAACTTTTTATTAAAGAAGGAAAAACAGTTAAAACACTTGAAATGTACAGTAGTGAGGTTTTCATATTAACAACATCCCTTGTTCCCTTTCCCTTCGGCTCGAGAGAGCTTTTTAGAAGGACCTCCCCCTTGTTTGATAGTCTCTTAGATGGTATAAAAGATGGTAATATAACTGTCTTGTTAGGGAAAAGAGAAGCTAGTTGAGATGGCCAGGAGGAGGAGTTGTGGCTGCTGCTGTTAAAATCAGATACCGTTTAATCCCAGGTGGTGTTCGGGATTCAGCTGGACCGGTAGAGGTGGTGATATCATCTGAGTCCCTCTCTCCGGCCTGATATGGTCAAGACATCTCTCAGGATCAGGATGACAAAGGCCTGGGGTCCCAGGAGATGGTGGGGGTGGCAACCATGATGGTGAAGCTTACTCCAGTAGCCTCCTTCTGTTCTTCCTCTTTTCCTCTCAAAGACTTTCTTTAAGGACCCAAAAAGGGAGTGGTGGGTGAAATAGCCCATCACCTCATAACTGGTGGACAAAACAAGGCCAAGTTTCCAACACACCAATTTTGGTCCATTTATTTCCAGACACTTTCTTGTTTACAAAGCATGATCTCAACATAGTCCTGGAGTTATATTAATCGTCCCTTTTTTTGACTAATTCAGTTTTTCTGTCTAGTAATTACTTGACCTACTTTTCATGGTTAATTCCCAAGCAGACAAAGTTATAGGCCCAACTGTCACAACAGCCCTCTAGGCAATGAACAAATGACCAGAACTATCTTCGGGCTTCTCTGAGTGGGAGGAACAGGGGCACTCTTGCTACTCTGTTCACCTCTCTTAGTGGTTAATTACCTGTTTGATCTGTTTGATTTTTCTTTTATTGCAAAGCACGCTGATACTAGACAGGTGTTAAGTACATTAATGAATGATAATGTAATAAGTAATGCATCACTAACAAGAATGTTGTATTGTTTCTCTTTGCAGGTAACTGTTCTGGTCCTTTTTGCCCTTGCGTTCCTAACATGTGTTGTATTTCTAGTAGTCTACAAGGTTTACAAGTATGATCATACCTGTCCAGAAGGATTCGTTTTCAAGGTAAAGCACACACATTCTAGAAAAACCAAAGAATATGCAAAACTGTCTCTGCTACTTTTTCCTTATCCTTGGGAAAGTTATGTTTATTTGCATAATTTAATTTTTTTTATAGAATAAGGCTTTCTCTCTTTCTTTCTGCATACTCACCACCTCACTTATCAACTATCTCCTAATTTTCATAATGTTCTTGATTCTTTTTGCTACTGCTCCAGAGATCAAGAGAACATAATTCTTAACTCCTATGCCCTTAAAATCAGGTAATCTTCACCTGCAGCTGTTTGAAAGATGATCTTAGTTATTAGGCAAGATGGATGTCATGTGTTCCCCCAAATTTATAGGCCACAGGAAGGAACAAAGATATAAATCTAAAACGTGGAGCGAAGCATCTGGATGTAGCTCCTACTTTGGATATGACAGATGTATGAACATTGTCATAGTGGGAGTGAGAGAGTGTGTAAAAAGAAGCTCTTATAGGCTCCTGGGGAAATTCTGCGCCACTGCAAGAGCAGTCATGCGACCCTCTCCAGCAGTATGTTTTAGGTGCCAGGGCAGATGGCAGAGAGGTAAATCACTGTGGGGTAGGGGTCGGGATTGGGGAAGACCCAGCTGGTGGCTCCTAACCTGTGGTAGGCTCAGCTGCTAGTCCCAGTTGAGCTGCAGAGGATGGGACTTCCTTTTCCCCTGCACAGCCTCCGGGGCCAGGTCAGACCCACCCCCAGATTCCTCCCCCAGCTGCAGGAAGCTCTGCAAGTCCTCCAATTCCCCCCTCCACCTGCTTCCTGCACCCATCTCTCCTCAGCTGCAGGGGGAGGTATCCCTGTACAGGGAGTTGCTTCCCCATCCACCCAACCTCTGTGTATCCAGACCCCCTCATACCCAAACCCGCCCCCCAACCCTCTCCCAATGAGCCCCATTTGCCCTGGACCACTACAACAAACCACCTGGATCCCCACCCTGCTGAGCCCCAACCATCTTCACCTGGACCCCCCTGCAGAGTCTGATTACCATTGCACCCAGAAACCCCCCCCCCCAAGCTACCGCACCCGGATCCCCCACTGAGCTGCCTGCATCCAGATTGCCCCACATAACACTCAACCCACACCTGGATCCCCCCATACTAACTCCCTCCACACTTGGATTCTGCCTTGCTGAGCCTGCCTGCCCACACCTGGTGCAAAGGGGCAGGGCCTTGGGGTATTTCTGGGGTAGGCCCAGTCCTTGTGCTGTGTCAGGGTTGGGTGCAGCCTCATCGCTGAGTCTGTGTCTGGGGGTGGGAGCTGCAGAGTGATCTCCCACCTCTGTTCAGCCAGTGGCCTGTGCTCCCCAATGCTATGCTGGAGCCTCCAGATTTATTTGATAAAATTTGCAGAAGTTTAAAATATTGTGCACAGAATTTTTAATTTTTTGGTGCAGAATGCCCTCAGGAATATCTTATACTACAATGGCCACCTTGGGTATATATTGCCTCCTACAGGAACAGGACTGAAGATCCAATAAAGGAAAAATATATAGGAAAAAATCTTTGCTAATTAATGTAATTACATACACAGTGTTAAAGGGTAGGGAGGTAGCATGGAGATAATAGAGTATGAATCTACTAGGAAGGAAGGGGAGAAAGAGATTGGAACTGGAATCACAATTCTCACAAGAATTTATCTCTCTGGCCATACAGCTGAGCAGTGTGATTTCTTTCACTTCTAAATTCACCACCATCACCATCTGCAGGATGAGGCCTACCTTCTTACTGCTTGTCATCTCCTCCCATTCCTGGCTGTCTGCCTCTTATTATACTGCTAGCTTTTAACAACATCCTTTCATTTCTTTCTATTAAGCTACCTTTTTTTTCCATTAAATTCTTATTTAAAAGAAGATTTTGTGTTTAAGGCACTTGACTGGGCCTGTCAGGGCCTGTAACATGGGTGGTTTGACCTAGTGGTCAGAGCCCAGGGTTGTGGTCAGGAGTCACAGCCAGAATTGCAGTGAGGAAGCAGGAACAGGACATGGTAACAGGCACAAGGAGTGGGAACCAGGCGAGGAGGCAGGAACTTGGTCTCATGGGTGTGGTCAGCAGCAGGCCTAGCAACTGGCTGCTCAAACAAGGGCTGTGGCAGGACCAGGACGCTTTATGCTAAGATGTGTCCAATCAACAGTCTACTGCTAGGGAGCTGATCCTGCTGAGCCAACAAGTTCAGCCTCTGTTTGTGGGAGTGTTCGCTAGTTTCCTGGTGGCACAGATACTGAGGCTTTCACTTAACAACCCTGCCTGAGTTCAGGGCCTCGGGAGATCAGACTACAGTTTCTGTTTCTGCCTTGGAGACGTCTTGTGTGACCGTAGGCAAGTCACTTGCTCTCTCTGTGCCTCATTTTTTAAAATGGGGACAATAATACTTTTTCTCCTAACCTGTCTGTCTTGTCTATTGAGAGAGTCTCTGCTCTGAGAGCTTTCAATGTCTTTGTACAGTGCCTAGAATGATTATCTCAGTTGTGCCTGTTAAGTGCTACTGTAATAAAGGCTATTTCTTCCAGGAAGACCTATATCATATTCTTTTCAGCAGTAAACTCTCTACATCCTCCCTTACTTGAATTGCTGTCCCATGTCCTCTCTTGTCTTTGCTTGCCTTTTCTACCTTGACTGGTCAGTGAAGGGAAAACTTCTTACCTCTAATTCAGCATTTCTGAGGATATTATTTGACTGGATTCCTACTCTTGGTCTTGTCCTTCTAACAAGGGACAGATGGGATCTCCCCTGGCTCTCAAAGCTTTCTGGCTGTTTAATGCATGGGTACATATAGCTCATGCAAAGACTCTTCTTGTTACTTGTTACATTCCCAGTGGTGAGGGTTTTGTGGAGACTATTTCCAAAAGGAAGTTTAGATCTATGACCATCTCATGATACAAGGGATCATAAACTTTTTTTTGTCTGATAAATCCATAGAATATCAAAGCTACACTGCAATAATTGATCTGCATGTCATGAGGCCTAAAACTCTCACGATGCTGACTTTAGCGTCTGTCTCTGGTGCCAATGCCTGTGCCTCTGCCTCTTTTCTGGAAGATGAGGCAAAGCTTTGCACAAATGTCACATTTGCAAGGAAAAGTCTGCACCAGCAAAGATTACTTTAACTGTCTTGCATTGACCATGAAGCTCTTTGGGCAGACTCTGTCTATGCTAACTTTGCCTGCATTGATATCCAAGCCTAGGATGCTGATGTGCTTTGCTTGCAAAGGGTAATGAGTGTCCCACATCAGTAGATCTAGTGCCATGGGGTATCTTTGCATAAAGGCCATACTGCCACATCCTTGAGTCAATTAGTTTACTCTACTCTGATGTCCACACATTGTGGGGTATCTTCAAACGGAAACAACTTGTTTTTAGGCCCTTGTTGAATCAATGCCTGGCTGTGATGGACAGTCCTACTACGTCATGGATGCCTCAGGCGCCACTGTTTCAAACCTTTACATTGTTCTGTGGATCCAAGGCTTCAAAGTGTCTGTGTGCACTTAAGAATGCTACATTGTCATCACCTATGGCAATGGTACAGCTGCTTAGACCATGATGCACCAGCTGCATTGACATTACCTGATCTGAGGCCTTCAATGTTGTTGGTCGTGCTTGGAGCACAGCTGTGTGGAAATCTCATGGCAGTAAGACCCTGCTTTGACCATTAAATGTCATGGATGGCTTTGTCAGTTCCATGTGACTCTCTAACTGCCGTGAGAGGTGGATCATGTGGCATGTTATGCATTGGAATTACTTGTGTCAAGGCTCCAGTAGCTATGCTCTATGGAATAGCTTTGCACCTATTTCACAACCACGCCACCGTAAAATGTGTGTGTCTTGACTCCTGCTTTGAGGCCCAGAGGTTTCTGGATTGTAAGACAGCTCTGTACCTCGACAACCAAGAACTGAGACACTGGAAATACCTGATGCTTCTCATCTTGAGGCTTTAGGGAGTAAATGATCCTGTCCCAGAGTGTTTGAGGACCAACGATGTTGCTTCTGAAATAAACATCATGGTGCAGCTCTGTGCCAGTGCCTCAATAGTATAAACTTGTGTTGGCTCCTAATTTGGCCTTGGGGGATAGCTTTATAGCCTCTAAGCCGTTCCACAATAAAGTCTCCTTCCACCAGGCAGTAGACATAAGGCCATGGCTTATTTATATGCTGGGTGAATTTTGACATTGTGAGCCTAATGCAGATATCTGCCACAAGATAGACCGCACCTTTGAAGCACTCTTAACTGGCTACATACAGGTCAGACTTACAGGAGTCTCAGAACATGAGTGATCTCTCTCCTGCCATCCATCTCCACCCTCGGACAAACAGAGGCTAGGGACACCATTCCTTACCCATCCTGGCTAATAGCCATTAATGGACTTAACCTCCATGAATTTATCCAGTTCTCTTTTAAACGCTATTATAGTCTTAGCCTTCACAACCTCCTCAGGCAAGGAGTTCCACAAGTTGACTGTGCGCTGTGTAAAGAACTTCCTTTTATTTGTTTTAAACCTGCTGCCCATTAATTTCATTTGGTGGCCCCTAGTTCTTGTATTATGGGAATAAGTAAATAACTTTTCCTTATCTACTTTTTCCACATCACTCATGATTTTATATCTCTATCATATCCCCCTAGTCTCCTCTTTTCCAAGCTGAAAAGTCGTAGCCTCTTTAATCTCTCCTCATATGGGACCCGTTCCAAACCCCTAATCATTTTAGTTGCCCTTCTCTGAACCTTTTCTAATGCCAGTATATCTTTTTTGAGACAAGGAGACCACATCTGTATGCAGTATTCAAGATGTGGGCGTACCATCGATTTTATATAAGGGCAATAAGATATTCTCCGTCTTATTCTCTATCCCCTTTTTAATGATTCCTAACATCCTGTTTGCTTTTTTGACTGCCTCTGCACACTGCGTGGACGTCTTCAGAGAACTATCCACGATGACTCCAAGATCTTTTTCCTGATTCGTTGTAGCTAAATTAGCTCCCATCATATTGTATGTATAGTTGGGGTTATTTTTTTCCAATGGGCATTACTTTACATTTATCCACATTAAATTTCATTTGTCATTTTGTTGCCCAATCACTTAGTTTTGTGAGATCTTTTTGAAGTTCTTCACAGTCTGCTTTGGTCTTACCTATCTTGAGCAGTTTAGTATCATCTGCAAACTTTGCCACCTCACTTTTTACCCCTTTCTCCAGATCATTTATGAATAAGTTGAATAGGATTGATCCTAGGACTGACCCTTAGGGAACACCACTAGTTACCCCTCTCCATTCTGAGAATTTACCATTTATTCCTACCCTTTGTTCCCTGTCGTTTAACCAGTTCTCAATCCATGAAAGGACCTTCCCTTTTATCCCATGACAACTTAATTTACCTAAGAGCCTTTGGTAAGGGACCTTGTCAAAGGCTTTCTGGAAAAAAGCTGGAGACATGGGTCATTTCACTCTCATCTAAACATCCTGGGTCAGTTTTTCCAGGATATGGAGTTACCTTAACATATTCACAAAGGAGTTTTTGGCCCCAGATGCCAGAGTGCTTGCCTTCTGTTGAACCCAGAGACAGTAGGTCAAAACAATTTCAATACATCAACTAAAGGCCAGCACAGCCTTGCACATTACACCTGAAGCTATTGACACAGCAAAATTAATGGAGCCGAATAGAATCACTCTCCTCCTAAAGAAAGCATTGAGGCCATCAACACAGCCCACCTCAAGAAAACTCAAAAGCCATCTTGATACAGCCAAATTCAAGCAGAGCTAGAAACCACAGTTGCCATGGTATGAAGGGCTCCATCTATGACTAGCTACAGCTGCAGGCTGTGAAAAAGACTGGTGTCCCAGACCTGAGGCGTACCCACTATCTCTATCACCCCTCTGTGTTACTGTCTTTCCTAATCTGGGAATTAGGAAAACAAATAAAAAGGATACAGGATGATGTTCTGAACTAAGACAAAGGCTGCAGGACAGGTAGCGTTCCGGGACCAGCCCCACAGAACATTTACATCAGAGAGCTCAGTGGGTGGCTACGACCAGTACCTTACTGGTGGGGAATGTTCAAGAACTCTGGGCTGGGCCATACAATAGGTACACTTATTAGTTCCTCAAAGGGCCAAAATCCTTTCATTGCGAGTAGGAATCCAGTCAAGATGGAATCTCTAGTATATGTGTCTTAAGCTGTTCTGCCATGTGCTGTGTACATTTGTGACTATAAAAAAACCCAAACACCTTAATCGGGGATACTGTGCCATTTGGGAAGCTATTGTTTGGGTGTGACAAAATGAAGTGCCTTTATGATCAATTACAGTTCCAAAAGTACCACAGGATCTTTAAGTAGATTTGGCTTGGTTCCAATGCTGGTAATTCTGTTCTGTTTGCCCCCTGCAATTTTAATTAGGCAAGTGGATTGTGCTCCCATTCCCCACATCTTAACACATTCCACAGATGGGTGAAATAATCATTAATAACAGCTTAAATGTATACAGCCCCTTTCATCTTTAAGGCTCCCCAAGCACTCTATAACCATTACACATTCACTGTGATGTATCAGTTTTAAATGTAAGTGCAGGAAATTCAGGGAATGGTACCGTTAAGGTTCTGATAGAATCACATACAGAATGTGCCATATCCATGTAGTAATTTCGATATGCAATGTAGATGAGTTGGACACGTGACGTGGAATATTAACTCAGTTTGTCAAAGTTACAAGCAACTGAAAATAGGGGCCTATAATGAGAAGAATCAGGCAACCTGAATCATTCGCATTGCTTCCAGTTTGTGTCTATAGTGAAAGCACAGTTGCCATAAATGCCAACTACAGAACTATTCTAGTTTTTCAAATTAAGAATGGATATTTCCAGATGATGATGCGGTTGCTGTAGCTGAGCGAAAACAACGAAATAATCACTATCCCAGAGTTGCCCTTGCCTTTCCTCACCAAGGCTACCATCCTCCAACTGTCCCTGGGTGCTATGACCACTGTGTCCATGCAGAGCCCCATTGACTTCACTGGGGCTCTGCATGAGCCTAGGACTAGAGGAAAATCTAGGTAGATTGAATCTTGTTGGGTAGAGCCACTGTCTCTTGTCATGTGTTGTCATTAATCTGACATTCATCCAGCTTTTGTAAACATCACTGAATGGATTAGAACTGCGAAGTCATCAACTCCAATGCGCTCTTACAAATTATTAAGGATTTCAAAAGAGAGTTTACTCAAATGCCCTTTGGCAGCAATGCCTCCTGCACTGGTCAGGCCTACCACAATATTTTATTCTTCAGACCCTTTCTGATAGATCTAACATTTACAACCTCATAGTTTTGGTTTGCCTTTACTTTTTCCTTAAGTTTTGTGTATGTGTGTGGCCCACAGAATGGGATTAGTGTTCGTCTAATGCATGCTCTACCCCAACGTTTTAGGACACACACATTCTAAATTAACACTTTTCATTGTATCTCCCAGAATATCGTGTTTTATTTTTGTCTGTCTCTTTAAACATTAAGCTGTTTGGGGAATCCAAGTTACTGGTACTTAGTTAAAAGCCACTTTCTTTTCTACTAAGATGAGGATTCTGACAAACAGAAAAATAAACGCTGTTAAAAGGGTATCTAGTCATTAAGGTTGTAATTTTAACATGCCCTCTATTGTGCCTGAGAAGTGCTGCCACTAAATGTTGTTGCTGATGTGGAGTTCTGGGAGAATGCTATTAAAATGTATTGTGTATTTGAATATTATTTAAATAAATATTCCATTTCTGTAAGGAGACTTAGCATACCATTTTTTAAATGGGTTTCTAGATGAGGTAGACATAATTAGACTTATTCATTCCTCAGACTGATCTGAGTAGTGCAAGTACCAATACCTTGGAAAAAGATTTTTATTCTTAGTTATATTTTCCTTCATTATCTTAACTAGAACTAGCCTCCTAAACGGAGTTGAAATTGCCTTAGCTAGTGCTGGTGTTGCTTACTACAACATCAATGGAATGATAGTTTAGAGCTAGCCAACAGATAATCAAAGCATGTACATGCATGCACATGTCCCCATCTGACAAAATTTTCAAAAATAGGTGGCTACATTTAGGCTCTGAAATCCATATTTAGATGCCTAAACATGGATTTAAGAGCTTAACTTCAGCCATGTATTTCTGAAAATCTTGGTTTCTTTTTGGGTAAACATATATAGGCGTATTTTTTTTTGCTGTGGCATTTACTACACTGTCATAGTGTGTTCATAGCTTGGCAACAGCATATTTGTTAGCCTGGTTTCAGTCTGTGTTGAATAAAAGCTATTAAAGTGCCCTCAGCCATATCTAACTATGGAATTGTAGCTTTAGCTGCTTGAATTAGTTAACTGTTGAATTGAGAGGCACCAAAAATGTCTGGTTCTAGAAATTTAAAGCCATTTAAAAAACCTTGTTAGGGTAACCAACTAAATTTGACTGCTTGATGTTGTCTGCTATTTTAGAGTGTCTGTCTAATAACTGTACTGAAGTATAGTGGAATACAATTGCATGACTATTGTCCTCTTGGGACTCATGAAAATAAGATGTGATGTAGGAGGTTATCACAGTGAGGAACGTATTCCAAAATAAATTTGGATTATTGAGACCAGTATATAGTGGTATCATCACAACAATTCAACAATATTGGCGTTGCTTCTTGACTTTCACAAGTAAATCATGAAGACTATAAAGAGAAGTTACTTGTCTTTGGAACAGTCTCTAATGTAAATGGTGGATTTTCTTCCAGAATAATCAATGCATTCCAGTTGGATTAGAGAACTACTACTCTGAACAAGACTCCAGCGCTCGAGGGAAATTTTACACCGTCATAAACCACTACAATCTGGCCAAACAAACCATCACACGTTCAGTGTCTCCATGGATGACAGTACTGTCAGAAGAGAAATTGTCTGAACAGGAGACTGAAGCTGCTGAGAAATCAGCTTAGTGCGATAAGCTAATTATTAATATGTCATTTGAAGGTAACTAAGGGACTTTAAGGAACTTTTCATTAAATATAATTATGGATAATTTAGAGGTTACTCATGTTTATGGTGCAATTGCTTCTGTTTGCTGATACTGCTTTGCAAAAAATAAAACTTGCTACAAA
Source organism: Terrapene triunguis (assembly GCF_002925995.2). Lineage (NCBI taxonomy): Eukaryota > Metazoa > Chordata > Testudines > Emydidae > Terrapene > Terrapene triunguis. The sequence goes on from NW_020664417.1 coordinate 78,584,245, forward strand.
ACATTCATGGGCATAAAATAAGGTGCATATCAGCATCGCTTTAGAGCTCTGACACCATTTTCAATGTTAAGAAATCAACTTTAGATATTTTCTTGCAATTTACTGGACGCTGACAATTTTTCACTGGATTTTTCAGTGGTTTGGACTTCACATAATGTGCTTTATTGTCTGAACTGATACTTTTCGTTTTTATTACATAGCCATTTTTGCAAACTGAAACACCATAGCCATAACTAGAGTGATCTCTTGTTTAGCAAAGAGCTGTATTTAAAACATGTTTTCAGCTCAAGGCTGATATCAAGGACTTGCTGTAATGATTAGAATGGAGAAAGAAAAACTGTCAGGTAGCATATTTTTCTTCACTGTTGATTTGTAAGTGATAATGAAGTTCTCTGCAACAAGGCATGCTCAATGTTTTATTATTACTGTCAACAAAATTTCACTACATTCCCACTATGGCTTTAGTATGTTAGTAAGGATGTGCACTGAAACACAAACTAGATAGGACACAGTGGAGCGAGAGACACACTTTTAGTTATGGATTTGTTCAGGTTGTGTAAAAACAACTTATGAACTGGAGGGTGTTCTGATGAGAAAGGACATCCTTTGATCACATTGAAGAAAGAGGCAGAAAGCCTTTCACTCTCGATGTAGTCCGCCCTCTGTAATTTGTCTGATATGACAGAGGGAGTAACACTTTAAAAAAATCCCTTTTATACAACATTAACACTTTCCCCCTTTTTATATATATTCTGAATTGCTTTGAGTTAACTATGCTGTTTGCAATTTGCTAATTTTTAAACTACAGGACATCACAAGTGAAACTAATGTATTAGTTTACGCTACTTGCTGTTTTAAAGTGACATGTCAAAACGGAGTGAAGAAGCATAACTCTGTTTATGTATGATTTTGGAGGAAAAAAAGATATAGACAAGCCTAGTACTGTGGGTGCACGTTCAAGTTTGATGTTTCATTGTATTGACAAATTTCTTATTTTGTATGAAACAATGTTTTTTCATTTAATCTTAAATATGCATTACAAAAATAATTTTATTAATCTGCCAGTTAGACAAAATAAGTGTGTGAAGCTTTTAGGTATGAGATTCACTTTTCCTTTCATATTACTTGAATGTGATATTTCTAGTGGACATGTCAAAAGTTCCATTGTTGTAGGCACTATACAAAAATGAAAGGAAGCCATTGGTTATTTGTCTAGTTCTGTAGTAGAACAAACTTGGTCAGCTCCACTTTTGGGTTTTCTTCTAATCCATTATTAATGTATTTAGTATCAAAACTTTACATACCAATAAAGTACAAAATGGCCACTGCTTCTCAATTCTATAGGTTTGATACCAAACATAACAATGAGTGTGCATTATATAGTTATGAACTATAAAAAGCTCTGTTTATTATGCTGTGTGGAATGCATAAAAAGCAATAAATTATGTGCCAAATTTTTCTTTGCATTTTTAAAAAAGTTCAGACTCATGTAAACACATTAAAACATACCATGTTTTGTCTGCTAGTAGACATGTACTTTATTGAATGTAAATTAATTCACATGTAACTTTTGACATTTTCACTTCATGCAAAATAAAGAATAAGGATGATATTGTCTGTTGCATACTGTATGTTGACATACATTTCAAGACACACAGTAAAATGAACTTTTAAATCAAAATTTTTACCAAAAACATGAATTCAAATTTTGTAAGATTTGCTTTTCATTATTATCCTCCAGAGATGTGATTTAAATATATTTTCCCTTAAACTTAGACCAGTAAACAACTTCACTGTACAGCCATCTGCTGAACAGTAAGACTAATTACTATCCTCAAAAGAAAACATTCAAAAATTTCAGGCAGCTGGAAACAAAAAACTCATTTGGTGACTGATGCTGCAGCCCTTGAAGTCAAAGGGAGTTTTCCCACTGACTTCAACAGGAGGTGGTTCATAAGCTGCTGGCTCCAACAGCTTCTGAGGTTTGTTTTTTGAACAGGTAGTTAACAACTTTAATACTTCAAAAAGTTTGGCTTCTATGTTATCTATTCTTCAGCTTTGCTCCAACATCTCAATACATCAGTTGCATCACAATGTGTTTACTATAATTTAACATACATGACACTTCTTGGAACCTAGCATAAGTAAAGCTTTATAACAGTGTTTAAGAGACAATTATTTTCCAACAAATACAAATGACCCCTGCACAAACTAATTCTACAGGATTAGGAGTGGCTGTCACAGATGTACAAGGTTATTACAATTTGTAATGAGTGATGTGACTAAAAAAGAAAGCTGAGACAATAGATAGAAAAGCTCAACCCTGTCTGCATTGCAACAATTTTCTTCATTGTACATCTTGTCTACATTGTGAACTTTCCACTAATTGGCTTGGTGGACTATAATTTCCTAAATGTATAATTTACATTTTATTGAAAATTTCTTGCAACTTACTAAACTTGAGCCTGCTTTTTACTTGCTAGCTGATTCAAAGTTTTTAGCTTTGGAAGACTCTCTTTTGTTTTATGAAGCTGCTGAATGGACTTAAATGGTGTTGATCTGTTCACTGCAAGAGTGGTACTCACACACACACACTTTTTTGTACGTACATACACATACTTTTTTTTTGCTAGAAAATATTTTCCAGTCACAACAGTATGACATTTGCAGATAGTGTATCCTGCTTTGAGAGGAGGAATGTCTAAATCTTATACAAACATAACACACAGGCTTTGTTTTATTAACTGTCATACCAGTCCAGGAAAAGCAAGGAGAATGAACACATTACAAGGAAGAAAAGGATCCATACTCGAAATCCAGCGTTTTTTTGGATTGCCTGTAGGAAGATATGAGCTCAATGACTATTTTTCCTTAAAAATACTAGATTTCCATAATATGACTCAACCAACAATCCATCTGGGCCCAGTCTGGCACCTCTTTAAGCCAGTGGCAAAACTCACCATTGACTTCACTTAGAGAAGAATTAGGCCCATATTTCTCTAGATTCTCCCACCAGGACTCAGGCCTCAAAATTTCAAAAGCAGAGTCAATTGAAGGGAAAAAAGCAATCCCCCATCCTACCAATATAGTTGGGTTAGTTAATGATAGAACATTTGCCATCCACAATAATGAACAGTTCTAAAGAAAGTGTTATAAGAATTGATAAAAAATGCATACATTATCTATTTAAATGCCAAACGTTGACTTTCTAAGAACAAGAGAAACGGCTTCTCTAAACAGTTCTATTAAAGCTCTTCAGTGATTAAATAACGTAATAGCTGTTACTGAGGGCTAATTTAACATAGGTCAAGGCAATATTTAAATATTGTAAATGACCAAGTTCAAAATAGCAAACATTGCTTCCAAGATTTGTTTTTCAACTGAAATGGTAAGGGGGGGGGGGGGGTTATTTTAGACTTAATGTCAATAGACTATCATTAATAGTATCAGTCTCAATTCTTAAATAGAAAAGTTTTCATTTGTGGATCTCAAAGAGTTTTTACAGGTAGGGAAACTGAAACACAGAGGTTAAGTGACTTCCCCAAGTTAATGTGCATCAGAAGATGTGTGTTAGTCCCAGCTCTGCCACTGACACACTATGTGACCGTAGGGAAGTTAGTTACACTCTCTGTGCCTCAGTTCCACCAGCTGTAAAATGAAGATAATGATGCTTTGAGAGCCAGGAATAAGATGCACTGTACTTGAGTGCTGAATATTAATAATAATAATAATCTATTTAGTCTATTGACAATTAGTCTAAAAAATTTCATCCCTGCCATCATATGCTCTGCCCACTACGCCATGTTACCTTTTGGATAACCAAATCTGAATAATAACAATCCTAAATCAAGTCTCTGAAAATAAAGTCCCAAACAGATTTTCAAAAATAAGTGCCTAATGATAGGGTCCTAAATTCATGTTTAAGCATTTAGATAAGTGAACCTATAACAGGATCTTATGCAGCATGGGGAAGGGCCTCTTCTGATCAAGATAATGTATCAAGACTACATTTCCATCGATTTCAGTGGTGTCTTCTTCCACCAAACTCCTTAGGGACACTGCATAGGTGACTACATGCAGCGCGGGGTCATCCTCATCTTTAACAAGGAGGTGAAGACAAGCAAAGGTTACAGGTCCCAGTGGTTGTTCAGATCAACATTAGTGAAACATGAAGTTTCACAGACTACACTTCAGTGTAAGTGATCCAGGTAGCTTCCACCCACACTACTATTGCTAATCAGATATGCCCCTAAGGTAACCACAAGTTGCAAATATGGCCATGGTATAGGGCAAAAATGCTTTGATAGCTAGGAGCAAGAAATGCATAGAAACACTACTTAGTAACATTACCTCTCTTATGTCTTCATTACCGCCTTTGATATTTTCTGTTGCACCCACAACTAACTGATGAATATTGTCAATTTCGGTGTCCTGTTGAGCAAGAGTTCCATAAAGACAATGACAAATTCTGCAGAAAAATGTTAACTGTAAAGATTTGGGTCAGAATAGGTCACAACTATGAAATAAAGTATGTGTCTTAATATCTTATGTGCATCTTTACCAATCTTCAAGGGACCGAGGGTTAGTTAAATCTTAAATTTTCTGTCTATGTCACTAGGAGCCTGAAATCAATAGAAAAACTTCCATTGACTTCAGTAGCCTTGTATCAGATATAGCATATAATTTTTCACCAGTTGTTTTACGGAAGATGTTTCATTTCCAAAATGCCACTAACTGAGCATAAGTAACAAGTAACATTAACAATACACTGTTCTGAGGCAAAGGGACCTTAATAGTTAATTCAAGAGTTTTTATCTTTTAATGTTACTAGGAAGATGTATCTACTAAGATTATTATGCAGGAAAAGCCATCATGTATTTGACTTTGAAACACGACTTTTAAGTTCCATTTTTCCTCAGTGTCTGTGTTTTCTTTTATTCACATCTCTGATAACATAATGCAACTAACAAGACACAGAGCAGTTTCACAGCTGAGAAATGTCTGCAGGAAAAGCTCATTTCTCTTAAGTATACAGTTCAGTTATTTCTCTTGAGATTTTGATATTACAGCAGCAAATGTTTTTTTACCTGTTGCAAGACTTTTTCTGTGAATATCTCTTGAAGTCTGGAGATTTCAACCACTTTCCCTTCAATTTGTCTTGACAAAACAAAACACCCCCCCAGATATGTCATTGTGTTAGTGCAAAGATTTTCCACTGTAGATTCACTCTAGACTCACATCCTCAAACCCAGCAAATCACACTATTAATAAGATAGATAGTCATTTTATCAGCAATTTGTTTACTTAGCAGTAATGTATAAATATTCCATGTTTATGGTGAGAGGGAGTGGAGCCTGCAGATGTGCTATAGTATACTGGAAGTTCTGTACCAGCTTCACTTATATTAACAATGAGGGGGAAGAGTTATCAAAATGATATGGAAATGAATAATACAACTACAGTAGCCCTTAGATTAGTTATTTTGACATTATATCTATTTTATTTTAAGCTGACCCCATGTTTACAATTTTTGATTGCTGAAGACTTGTATTGAACACACATGTATGGTAGAAGTTGTCAGAGAAAAGATGGAGGGGTTTCGTAGGTGGGCAGTTGGGTCTTTTTCACCTGGAGAAGCATGGGAGATAATTGGGCATTATAGGATAAACACAATCTGGATGTTTCTATTAAAATGATCAGCAATGAAACAGTTAATATTTAAATGGCTATATTTAAGTTTCAGACATAACCCATCAAATGGAAACATCAAACACCTTGCGGAGATTTTTTTCAGGCTGCCTGCAGACTCAGGAAACAACATGGCACGCGTTTACATTCAGTTCACATTTTCAAGGTTTATATCCAACTTTATGGACTTCAGTTTTTTAAATGAAAGCTCATATTCTGGAGCAAGATATTAGCAAGAGGTGGATTCTATAGCCCTGGAACACGGGACCCTGATTATAAAACATGCAAACCCAGCAAATAAGAGAAAGTTGTACCTCACTTCATCAAATAGGCTATTCATCTCACCAACAAGTCGCTTGTTTTCCTGTTCAAACTAAAGGAGGAAAAACAAAACAATAACAAAAAACACCAAATGAAGTCACAGATCAGATTGTTGTAAAAGACATTCTAAACAAGAAAGCAAGGTTTCAATATTAATTATAATTAATTCACTAACAGTCAATGTTTAAGAGCTACAGAGATCCTTCTGTAATACTCACCCCAGTTTGGGAAGTAAAAAAAACCAGCATGAACATGTTTGCTTTAACCAGCCACCTGAAAAGCCACTACTCTCCTCTTTTCCCCCAATGATGAGCCAAAATGATTTTACAGTTTTGCTCAATGCACAAGTACACAAAAGACACAATAAAAGCAACATTCCTCCTGATTTAATATATGTTTTCACTTGAGAAGCAGCTATAGTATATGATATTATTCTAACCTAGTGTGGTATGAAATGAAGAGCTTGAGTTTGCCAAAATATAAAACTTTCTGACATCTAGTACTGATACTTTAGAAAATAAAGCAAAGGCCAGTACAGTTGCAGTCTCTCTAACCTGTCACTTTTCATTTTAAATTGGGGTTACTCAATTAAGTAGCTTTTAAATTTACTATTATCATTACATTTTCCAAGCAAATAACCATAAACAGATTTTACTAGGGAAATAAGCTCTTCTTTCAGAGATGGACTACATTAATTGCCAATTCATTTGGAGTTCACAGTAGTAGTTTTTTGCATCATGCTCATCCAAAAAGTCTAAGAGCCCTGAAGATGATTTGACAAGTCTGCACAGCCAAACTGTAACATATAAATACAGGCTAACTGCAGTCCTCATCTTAAAGAAACTTTTCCAAGAAGAACCAGTTTCTGTGCCCTAATCACCACATTATGAAACTCTATTTAGATGGGGGATGGGATTTTCCAAAGTGCCTAAGTGATTTAGGAGAACAAATCCCATTGAAAGTCACAAGTTCCATTTGAAAACCCCACCCAGGGGAATTCAGAATTATGTTGATTACTTCTACAAGAGCAGTGCTTGAGTAGGAGCTGAGAAGGTATGCTTCTGAAATCGCCCACTATAAAGTTTCAAAAAGAGTCCCTGAAAAACTATAGGTTGAAAATGCCGGGTTGATTTATTTTCTGTGAAAATTTTACTGAATATGCAACATTAATACTTATAATACACATCCTGGCAGGATGCGCCTGTGATATACTTTATTTCTAAATATAGAGCCCCATACGTAGCAGTAGGAATAGTGGAAAATGTGGTCCCCACAGTCCAAATAATTTCACACAGGAGCAGAGTGAAATAGTCCAGCACCTTAACTGTGCCAACAGAATGAGTATTATTCCATTTCTTTCAAGAACACTTGGTATTTACACTGAACTCATCTATTAAAACACTTCCTTTGTGTTTTGCATAATCTAATCAAGTTTCAATTTCATTAGCAATAAAAATACAATGCTTCTCCATTATAGGGTTGCCAGGTGTCCGGTTTTTGACTGGAATACCCAGTCAGCAGTGCTGACCGGACCATTAAAAGTCCGGTTGGCGGCACTGGCAGGCTCCCTGCCTGGCTCCACACAGCTCTCAGAAGCGGCCAGCATGTCCCTTCGGCTCCTAGGCGGAGGGAAAGTCACAAGGGCTCCATGTGCTGTCCCTACCCCGCGCACTGGCGCCGCAGCGCTGTCCAATAGGAGTTAGTAGCAATCTGAGCAAATGCCCAGTATTTCTAAGAAACAGAAGTTTTGTAGGGATTAAGCAAAAATTACTCAGAACACTATATGTCAATGCAAAAAGCAGAGGAATTTAGTAACTGCCTGAACCATGATCTTTAACAGGAAAGACGGGTAGTTACATTAATGTAAAATTGGTCTGATGTTGGTAGCTAGACATTTCGCTTTCCACACAGACATTACTGAAAATGCCCTAAGCTGTATTTTTTTTAAAATGATGGACAATGTAAACATTTCAATACTTCAGAGTAATTTAAACATTTGATTCATCATTAATTTTTTCAAGATATGGCAAGTAAATCAATGTGCACAATATGGCATAGAGCTAATCAAACTCAGCTTTTGTGCAGCTCCAATCTGCACCAGTAGGCAACTTTAATGCCATTATGCTGCCATCTTTCATAATTAATCACACTGTTCGTTGCTCACCCTATCACTTTCTCCCCAGTCCTCTTAGCATAAAAAAGGATTATGCTCACAGCACAATTTTTTCAAAAGATCTACTTTTATCTCAAACTAATTGACATTTATTTGAAAACCCTCAGAAAATTCAATCTTTATTCATAGATTATGTTCTGTAAATTTCAGGAAGATACACTGGAATCTTTGTACTAACACAGAAGTTGAATCTTACTTTCAGAGATTCAAGAGGCTGAATCAACACTTCTTTAACTATGGAGGCCTGAACCATGCCTCCATAATGTCTACTAGTTGATCCATATTTCTAGGATATGCCACTGAATACTGTGTATAAGAGTCCAGTATTTTTCTTTCCTGCTGGTAATGCTATTCCAACTTTCCAACACAGCAACAGTACAAATTCTTTTTTTTTTTTTTTTGGGTACAGTCAGGCACTTCTTCTCTTCCAAATGGTCTTAGTTCATAGAGTGACCATTAGACCATTCCAGGTATAGAACATACCAAGCAGATCTATGGATGAGGAAGTTTGCCCTTCAAGAAAGGAAGCCTGAATTTAAGAATATTTCATTTTAGGATACACTGTTCTGGGATTTATTTACTCATTATGGATAGATAGTGTCACAATGTGACTGGTCCCTTCAAGGAGAATTGGGACCAGCCCCATATATGCCATAATTAATTAGCTGCTTCCCAGCCTGAGAGGGCAGGGCTAAGGGGTGTCAGATGATGCTTTAATGGACACCTGGGTCACAGAAGAAGGGCTGAGAGAGATCAGTCTGGAGCAGAATCACAGAGAGCAGGCAGGCTCCTGCGAAAAGCCCTGAGTGATGGTCTGCAGGAGGCTGGGTACTCCAAAGCTACCAGCCTTGTGGCCTGGTGCTCTATACCAGAGTAGGGAAGGACACAAGAAACAGAGCCCAGCAGGGGATGAGGACAGTATTCCAGGAAAAACGGCCTGGAGGCTGAGCGCTCTATCCCAGAGCCAGACAAACTCTCAACGGTAGCCCAGAAAGGGGCTGGGAACGGAGCGCATGGCTGAAGAGAAGCTCCTGAAAGGCAGAACCACCTTGTGTTTGTTGGGAATTTTAGTGACTTGTGCTACCCTGGAAGAAGTGTTTGTTTGTGACTTGGTCACATCTCTAGAACAGCCTGGTGTCTGGAAAGCTAAGGTGCTATACCTCGGGGAGGAAATCCAACAGGGGGTGCCTTCAGTGCCCATGTTTGGCCAACAGGGGGTGTTACAGAGTGGTCACCACCCCACAACAGACTGTCTTACATTTTGAAAGACTATTTTAGTAATTGTGTGGCATTTATTTCATTCTGATATTTAAAACGAGCATTAACCCATTAAAAGGAGCTAGGTGTCCAATTAATATTGTCTCAACATTCACAACAGAAGAGTGGGTGCTAAATACTATAATTTATCGGTTTCCATTTATCTGTTTCTTCCAAAATGTCCTATCCTGTCTACAGATATATATTTAGGGGTGGCTTCGTAACAGCTACATTCCATGTATCAGGAATATTCAACTGTGCCCACAGCCATGGCCTACCCATCCTCAATTACAGAGTGATGCTAGGGGGTGATACTTAGCGACACAAGCCCCCATTCCCCACAGGCATTGAAGCACTCTAGAAAATGTCTTCCAGAGGTTCAATCCTATCAGCAGCAATCCATCCATAGTCCAAGCCTATTCCCCTGCCCACAGATTCATGATTAGATAATGGCAGAATCCTAACATCCCAATCTAAATAATTAAATTACCTCCCATCACAAGGACCCTGTCTTTGAAGACTCTTCCTCCAAAGGGAGCATGCATTAACAAAATCTAAAGACTGGTATAGACATATTTACTATTATAGTCATGAATGGCTAGAAGAGTTACACTCTTGGGACCTGATTCACCACTGCACTACATCAGGTTTACACAGGTGTAAGTATTAAATGGAGTCACACCAGTGTAAACCTGAAGTAAAGTGGTGTACCGAGCCCAGGAGGTCCAGCACCGAGTAGTCAAGATAGTCATTGACTGGAGAAGACAGCCAATTTATAGCTGTTTGTAAAATTGCTGGTGCTGAATTTTTCACGCAGGACTATTCAAACTTGTTTGTGCTGTTGCGGGAATAAGTTGGGACAGTCCTGCATTAAAAGTTCAGCACCAAAAATGTTACCATTTTTTAGCACCCTAGTAAGAATTATATAACCAGTTTAGAAATCAGATTTTCAATACACAGTAAATGCTTGTGATCTGTTACAGATAGTATAAATGCACTTTGAGAATGTATTCTAAAAGAAATCCCAAACCCTCTACTCATATTTAAAAAAAATATCCCTAGATAAACTTTGTAATTGAAATGATGGCTGATGAATTATTTGGTCTGCACTGTAATAAGCAATGATAGAACAGTCAATTGAACAAAAGGTTAGAACACAGAGCACATAATACATCAATATGTCACAAAAGAATTTACATGATAGGAACATAAAACTGAAACTACGACAATCTAAATATAGCTCAACTATCTATGGCTTAATAAAGAAAGCTCTTTTTAGGACAGTAAAATATGCTGCTACAAAAGGATGGCACAAAGTGACAAATTGCTTAGACTTTGCCCAAGATTTAATGAATAAAAGTAATAATCAGAGTTCTTTTTTGTTATCCCAAGAGATACATCATTAAATGTCTGTATGTGATTTCACCGTAGACAAAAAATAATAAGATGAAAGTAGTTGAGGAAATTAGACCTTTTCAAACAGAAACAGATTTAATTACACTCAATCTGACCACAAGACATCTGCTTACAATAACTATAAAAGCATTAATATACCTGCACTATGGGTTATAAATTAGGATTTATTGTGCAAATAATACAATAGTCTGCAACCATTTTGGACCATGTAATGATCTCTCCTGTGAGTGAAATAATGAATTAAATTGCAGTTGTAGCCATATGATAGAGGTTTAACTCATTATTTTACCCTCAAGAAAGATCATGAAACACTGATTGTGAATTATGGGTATAATTTGCCACAACACATTCCAATTTAAAACCAATACTCCAGTTTCTACAGTATTTCTCACCTTGTTCGTTTTGGGAGTCAATTTACTTAAAATAAATGTAACTTCCATGCACCTGGACCATTATAGACCATTATTCACAGAAAAAGAATTAAAAGAGTAAAAATTAACTAATCCTGTAATAGCATACATAAAAATAGAGGAGAAATGTCTAAATACCCCTTATCAAATCAGCGATTGGATGTTGTGTGGATTCGTTGACATTTGTAAAGCACATTGAGATTCTTGCATTGAAGACACTAGGTTGTTGCAGTGTTGTGATGAAGCATGTTATCTGATATAATGTCCTAATGCAATGCAGAAGGGAAGAGCATATAGCTGCCTGATTTCTACTCAGACTAATGTAATTCCACTGAATTCAGTTTTTGCACACGAATGAAAAATTGGGCCCAGTGTTTCGTCAAACGTTTTATTTCTGCCAGGGGAGAAAATCTTTCAGAACAGCTTGGAAATGTATCAGTTTTGAGTTCTTGTTAATCAACACAATAATATTAAAATAACCTAAAATTAATCAAAATATACACAAAATCCTTTGGCTAGGTGCCAGCAGGTCTCCAAACCTCAGGCATAACTGGAGAACTATTGCTCAAAAATGCTTTCAGGTGTTGGCGACAGTGCAGTTTCATTTAGACAAAACCACTACACACATCCCTGCATTTTGTAAATAGCCTCATCTAGTTATATTTAATAATAAAACTATTCATATAAGGGCTGGTCTACACTGGGGAGGGGATCGATCTAAGATACGCAACTTCAGCTACGCGAATAGCGTAGCTGAAGTTGAAGTATCTAAGACTGAATTACCTGGGGTCCACACGGCGCAGGATCGACGGCCGCGGCTCCCCCGTCGACTGCGCTACCGCCGCTCGCTCTAGTGGAGTTCCGGAGTCGACGGTGAGCGCGTTCGAGGATCGATATATCGCGTCTTAACGAGACGCGATATATCGATCCCGGATAAATCAATTGCTACCCGCCGATATGGCAGGTAGTGAAGACGTACCCTTAGGTCTAGAAAATAGAATTAAGGTTTGCTAGAAGCACTTTGAGCATCAATCAATTAGTGGGAAAAGATTATATCAGTAACATTCTTACTGCTCATATTAAAAAAAGAGAGCGAGAGAAGGAAAGAGGGCAATACCAGTAAAGAATGGTTACTCACCTCTCATAACTGTTGTTCTTCGAGATGTGGTGTATATGTTCACTAGATGTGTGGGCATCCCGTGCACCAGTGCTGAAGAGTTTTCCCTAGCAGTATCCATAGGGGCCATGCCTATGCCTGGTGCCTTCATGCTCCGGAGGGTATAAAGGGCAGAGCCATGCTGCCCACCCTTCACTTCCTTCATACCCAACCCTTAGTTGAAACATCCTGGAGGTTTGGGGAAGGAGGGTGAGCTGTATAACGGACATGTAATGCATCTTGAAGAACAACAGTTATGAGAGGTGAGTAACCGTTCTTGCTTCTTTGAGTGGTTGCATATGTCCATTACACTGGGTGACTCCCGTAGAGTTTCCAGTGGAGGTGGGGGTAGGAATCTCACTGGAAGAGGGACTGCAGAACTGCTTTCCCTACATTAGTATCTTCCCTTGACCTGGTGGCAATCACAATGTCTCACAAAGGTGTGGACTGACCACCACATTGCTGCTCTACAAGTATTCGCAATAGGGATGTTTCCTACAAATGCTGTGGATGTTGCATGCTCTGGTTGAATGCACAGACAGTGTTTCTGGAGGGGTGGCAACCTACGTGTTGTAGCACATTACAACAGAGCTGGTGATCCACTTGGACAGTCATTGTTCTGCACAGGAGACTAATAGTTGGGAAGAGATCTGAAAGGGCTTCATTCTATCAAGACAAAAAGCCAGAACATCCAGAATGTGGAGCTTTGGTTCGTCCTTACGAGCTTGTGGCTTTGGAAAGAAAACCAGTAAATATACTGACTGACTGAGATGGAAGACATGTACTCCTTTGGAGAGAAACTGTGGCCTAAACTGTACCTTGTTCTTAACAAAACAGTGTAGGGCGTGCAGCTCACCTACTCTCCTCATGGAGGTGACGGTCACTAAAAAGACCACAAGCAGGAGGCTAACAGGTCAAAGGGGGGAACCATAAGGGCAGATAACACTAAGTTCAAATCCCACTTGAGAGGGTGAGAAGCTGAAGTACCTTACTTACAGCTTTGATTAATGCTGGCCATATTCGCCTCTTATAATGCTTGTATAGCAAAAGAGATCAACTCTGGGTAAGATATCAATGATTTTTCAGGTAGGACTCCAGCACTTGAACTGCAGGTAAGGAAGGTTCAACATATGGGCCACTGGCCTACACCTCAATCAAAAGAAAATCAGCCAACCAGTTCAGGATTAACTTTTGGCAACATTTTAAGTAAGTTAGGGCAGGAGAGTGGGTAACTCTAACTATAGCGATAGCTTACTTTTGTATGCTTCTTTCACCTCTTGTTTCCTGCTGTATTTTCAGTGCTATTTGCTCCAGTACTAAGGGAAGCTACTTTTCCTTTGATGCTAACAAAAACACATTTGAAGTGAAAATTTGCAGTTAATATTTAAAAGTAAACTAATGCACATCCCAGGAGCAATTTACTTACCATCTTAATTACATTACTTTGCAAGCAGAGATTTAAAAAAAAAAAAAAAAAAAAAAAATCTCAGTAGCATTCTGCATCTGATGCTCCACTGACCGGGCTATTAAATTTGGAGCTAAGGTTAAAACTTCCAACACAAGTTATTCCACTAGCCTAGGCCTGGTAGGGATGTCAGGTCATTGTCATGTTTGGGGTATCATCCTGCAAAATGTCAGCAGAACAAGGCACGTTAAGAATAAAAGTGACAGGATGGCCTTGTATTTGTTTATTTAGCTCAGAACTTCAATGCTGTTTTTAGGCAGGTTTTTTTAATATTAAATGTCACTCGTGACTAGGTGACAGATGTCCCGATTTTATAGGGACAGTCCCGATATTTGGGGCTTTTTTATATATAGGCTCCTATTACCCCCCACCCCGTCCCGATTTTTCACACTTGCTATCTGGTCACCCTACTCGTGACACACATCAAATGAAGTGTAAAAAGTGAGCCGGTGTAAGATGGACAATGCCAAGTGCAAGTATATAAAAAATAAAAATGAAGAGCAGGAGGACTTTGAAAAATTGCATGGAGTAATAATGCACTTTCTAAAAACATCCAGCAGCTATCCCTTAGGAATAGCTGACAGAATGTCAGGCTACAGCTAGTTCAGGATTGTGAATTCTAGAATTCCTTCCATCAACTCGTTGTGAATATTTATTTCTCAATCACTTAAAAAAAAATCTTTAAATACTGTATAGAGATGCCATGAAACTTTATCCTAAACTGCTAGAATAAAGAGTATGGCAACTGGTCCAAAACCTAGTATATAGCACAGAGCCAAAAGAAAAGACACTAACAAGGTTATTAATCAACTATTAGAAAACCATTTTATATATAGCAACTCAAATAGCTGGTGTTAACCTCCATTTGACCTGCAGGAGATTTACATGGAAAACTCTAACATTAGCATGCAGACTGCTGGAAGAAAACAGAAGAAAAGAGGCCTCTGTGAAAAGTGGCCTTTTTATGTCAGATTGAGAAAAAAAAAAAGATGATAATGTGTGAGGAGAAGGATGTTGTCATCATCCAGGGAAGCTTGTTAAGGGCTTTAAGTAGGATCATGTCTGCTCCTTTCTCTTGAGACAGCCCACATTCACTCTTTCTCAATGTGGTCTGTAATTCAGGAGGCTGTTTTGGTCCCTCCACCTCCCCCTAGACACTCAGCAACTGTGGTCAAGAGTATTTGTTTTTTAAATCTGCGATTAGCTAAGTGAGTGTGACCTTTTTCCTTAGATATAGCCCTTCCCACAGTTATTTACACCTTTGTCATGTCTAAGATGGGTATTATAGTGCTCTACCTAGGACCTAAGTTCCCTCTAAGCTATATGGCTGTCCAGCAGTCTATCAAGTGTCGTGCACTTCAGGTACCCCTCCACCCACTGCTGCGCTGCTCCTGCCCTCTGCCTTGGAGCCCCTGGCCAGCTGCTCCTGAGAGCCTCCTGCTTTCTGTGCAGAGCAGGGGGGGAGGGGGAAGGGAAGTGGGCACCGATGTCAGGGTGTCCCCCTCCCCCCCCCACCCCTGTACCCCATCTCCACAGAGCAGGGGAGGGGACACAACAGGGCTCAGGAGTGGGATGGAGCTTGCTGGCAGCTGCTGCTGTGTCTGAACAAACAGGCTTCAGACTGGTGAGTCCCAATTTACTTAAACGGGCAGCATACTTAAGGGGCAGCATGTGTCTCTCACACACTCGCACACTCAGCGTCTCTATCTGTCTCTCTCTCACACACACACACCCCCCTCCCAACACATACGTGAAGTACTGTTGTGGTTACTTCTTGATACTTCCTGCAATGCACATATATTCTCTGTAATTTTATTCTTTCGAAGTGCTGCTATTTTAGTTTTTTGACTGGTCTAAGCCTTTCACAATTTTTATTTCTCTCTTACGCTTACATTCAATTCTTTGAGTAGTGAGTTCTAAAATGCCTAATCTGTCCTGGCTAGAGTAATTATCCCTATGGTAACTTTTTAAATATATATATTATATCTAGTTTTTTGTTGCTACTGGTGGCGCATATCCGCACATTACCTCGATATTGATGCACATAACCAAATTCAATCTGCACATGGATGGAAAAAATTTAGAGTGAACATTGCCTAGGACTACTCTTGAATACCATCATGGAAGCTTCAGATACTGCTGGATGCAGCAGCCTTCTGCTTAGCAACACTAGTCATGTTGTATTGCTTCCAGTTTGCTTCAAAGTGCAATACAGGGTGTTTATGTCAAAGCCCCACGAGACCTGGTTTCCGAATACTTTGGGTCCTGTCCACACTAGGGAAAGTTTAGCGACACGGAGACCTCATGTAGATGGGCTACAGCTGCTACATGCATTTTAAAGCACCATGTCAATCAGCTCTGCCAACAGCAGGGTTAACTGACACAGCATGAAATGATGGTGATAACCAGTGGCTGAAATTAGAATCACAGAATATTAGGGTTGGAAGGGACCTCAGGAGGTCATCTAGTCCAACCCCCTGCTCATAGCAGGACCAATCCCCAACTAAATCATCCCAACCAGGGTTTCGTCAAGCCTGACCTTAAATACCTCTAAGGAAGGAGATTCCACCACCTCCCTAGGTAACCCATTCCAGTGCTTCACCACCCTCCTAGTGAAAAAGTTTTTCCTAATATCCAACCTAAACTTCCCCCACTGCAACTTGAGACCATTACTCCTTGTTCTGTCATCTGGTACCACTGAGAACAGTCTAGATCCATCCTCTTTGGAACCCCCTTTCAGGTAGTTGAAAGCAGCTATCAAATCCCCCCTCATTCTTCTCTTCTGCAGACTAAACAATCCCAGTTCCCTCAGCCTCGCCTCATAAGTCATGTGCTCCAGCCCCCTAATCATTTTTGTTGCCCTCCACTGGACTCTTTCCAATTTTTCCACATCTTTCTTGTAGTGTGGGGCCCAAAACTGGACACTGTACTCCAGATGAGGGCTCACCAATGCCAAATAGAGGAGAATGATCACGTCCCTCAATCTGCTGGCAATGCCCCTTTTGATAGAGCTGAATTGGTATTAGCAATGGCACGAAAGATTCAGAAAATTTCCCTAGTGTAGGAAGAGCCTCGGAGACTGCCTCTCTCCTTACCTACCCTTCTGACAATTGGGATCAGAGCATTTGTTAGTCCCAGGGTTTGAGTTTTCTAGCTTTCCAACACATTGCTCTGAGAACAAGGCTCATAAGGTGGCAAAGAAGTGAGCTGCACAGACAGCTATGAAGGAAAGCTTGCAGGCTGCCTATTCACACTAAAAAAACTGCTCAAACTCTTTTATAAGCACTAAAAATTCACAGATAAAAAGAATGAAATTACATAAGAGTAACTGGCAACAGAATAACTCAAATAGGGATCGCAATAGCAGCAGCAACAATCTTTATCTTCCAAAAGTTTCTTTATGCTTCTCTTAATGTTGCCATGACTTCCTTTGTTTGATGATTGAAACAGCAACCCATAGTAGCAATTTAAAAGGGCAATTTAAATTTCAATTTCAATGGGCAGTTTTAATTGCTAAAAAATACTCTCTCACTAATATCATGGCTGCACAGCAGTCTCTCTTTTTTGTAGCAATTTTAAATACTGATACCAAGAATTAGGAATCCAAGTTGAAAAGGCACATTTGTTCTTTGTTAGTCTCTAAGGTGTCACAAGTACTCCTGTTCTTTTTGCTGATACAGACTAACACGGCTGCTACTCTGAAATTTGTTATTAAGTTACTCTGCATAAAAAGCAAGTCGAGAGCCAAGTGAGAGCGTGTATTGTGTTCCTTAATGCACCATATGCACAGATAGCATTAGCTGGAAAGGTGCGGGGAGGGAAGATATAAAACAGAATTTACCATCTGAATTTCTTCAGGTGACAGTTCATCTTCACCTTTGCCATCCCCCCATAGCCCCAAGTTAGTGTGGGCATCTGTCAGATTCTGATCTGTAAAGATAACCAAAAATCCCAAACATATCAGCATACTGAAATGTGAAGCTACAACCACTGCTTACTCATGTAGTACCAACTATCAAATGATTAGATTTCATTTCTAGTTAATTGAGACTCATGCTACACATTTATCAGCAGTTCACACAGGTAAGGTACAAGTGCAGGACTGGGGGCAAAGATTTAGACACACGCTTAATTTTGTTCACTGGGAGAAGCTGCATTGAAGTATGGACGTTGCAGCAAGTGGAAATACTCATAGTGCATAAAGTTAAGCCCATGCAGAAGTCTTCGCAGCATCGTTTCCTTTGTCAGGAAACGAGACATCTGTAAAAGTCAAAACAAAGTCATTTCTCCCACAATGTGGACTTTAACAGAAATATATGTACACTTTTGAAAATGACACCAACTGTAGAAAGCCATTACCTTTCCTGAGATTTCAGAAAACCACCTCCTTGCTACTCACATTATTTTGCAAAATTAAACCCAGAACCTCATTTCAAAATATTAGCATAAACCTCCCAAGACTTATCTCATTTCCTTATGTTGTTGATTCTGCAGATTATGGCCCCAATTGTGCAACTGATTCCTCACGAGGGGTCTGCCTGCATGCAACAAGTTAGATCAGGCTCCATCCTGCAAACACTTAACACCAGGTTTGTTTGTTTTTACATACTGGAGCAGCCCCATTCATTTCAATAGGAATACTCTCATAAGTGAAGTTGTATTTGATTTGCAAGACTGGGACCTAAAACATCTTAAATATATAACTTCTGAAAATGGAGTATACAATAGAAATTGCAGTTTAAGATTAACTACTATAAGGTACTTCCGGACAAGGAGAAAAATACCACTTTCTTTTCATTCCTTTCATCTCTACTAAACTGCTCAAGATAGTTAAGACCAAAGCAGACTGTGAAGAACTTCAAAAAGATCTCACAAAACTAAGTGATTGGGCAAGAAAATGGCAAATGAAATTTAATGTGGATAAATGTAAAGTAATGCACATTGGAAAAAATAACCCCAACTATACATACAATATGATGGGGGCTGATTTAGCTACAACTAATCAGGAAAGAGATCTTGGAGTCATCGTGGATAGTTCTCTGAAGACGTCCACGCAGTGTTCAGCGGCAGTCAAAAAGCAAACAGGATGTTAGGAATCATTAAAAAAAGGGATAGAGAATAAGATGGAGAATATCTTATTGCCCTTATATAAATCGATGGTACGCCCACATCTTGAATACTGTGTACAGATGTGGTCTCCTCATCTCAAAAAAGATATACTGGCACTAGAAAAGGTTCAGAGAAGGGCAACTAAAATGATTACGGGTTTGGAACGGGTCCCATATGTGGAGAGATAAAAGAGGCTAGGATTTTTCAGCTTGGAAAAGTGGAGACTAAGGGGGGATATGATAGAGATATATAAAATCATGAGTGGTGTGGAGAAAGTGAATAAGGAAAAGTTATTTACTTGTTCCCAT
>NW_020664417.1:78613547-78672239 GCF_002925995.2 Terrapene triunguis
TGGGCTAAAACCCACTTCATCGGAAGTGGGTTTTAGCCCATGAAAGCTTATGCCCAAATAAATGTGTTAGTCTCTAAGGTGCCACAAGTACTCCTCGTTCTTTTTCCTTAGAAGCCTGTTTCAGATCTTAACTACCCTCATATCTAACCTACATCCCCTTTGCTGCAGATTAAGCCCATTACTTCTTGTCCTATCTTCAGTGGACATGAATAACAATTACTTACAGTCCTCATTTAACAGCCTTTATCATATTTGAAGACTATTATCAGGCCCCCCATGGCCTTCTTTTCTCAAACTAAAGGTCATTTTGAATTCTAATCCTGTCCTCCAAAGTGCTTGGAACCCCTTTCAGCTTGGTGTCATCTGCAAATTTTATAAGCATACTCTCCACCCCATTATCCAGTCATTAATGCAAATACTGACTAGTACTGGTCCCAAGACTGATCCCGGCAGGATCCCACTAGATACATTCTCTGTTTGATAGCAAACCATTGATAACTACTGTTCGAGTATGGTCTTTTAACCAGTTATGCACCCACTTTATAGTAATTTAATCTAGACTGCATTTTCCTAGTTTGCTTATGAAAATATCATAAGGGACTGTGTCAAAAGTCTTATTAAAATCAAGATACATTTCATCTACTGCTTCCTCACTATCCACTAGGTCAGTAACCTAGCAACATAAAAGAGAAGGGAAACAGCCCACTTCTCTTAACATTTCATTTTGGGAAATTAGTCAAATCTAATTGGCAGAACTTTTGAATACACAAAGCCAAATTATATTATGTCAGGAAATTAAAACACCCAGATAGTTTGTTTAAGATTTAACATGCTCATCTAAATAAAGAGAAACAAGATTTACTTATACAATACTAAAAAAGGCTCCTGTTAACAAGCATATATTTAATGCCAGCTAAACTGCAGTAAAGAAGATCTGATGAAGGATTAATTGACTTTTAAATAAATATATCCCTTTATTTTTTGTAATCCTTAACTTCCAGAGTATGCTAATATACCCGTTTTCAATTAAAAAATGAATAAAAAGCCTGCAATGCAGCAGACTTTAACAAAACCTAGTTTAAATAATAAAACAAATTCTTATTATCACATAAAGTGTCTACTGAAATCCTTAGGGAAATTACAGATCAACTAGTTGAAGGCATATGAAAAAAAGCAATTTTTCTTTAAGTCCTCAGAAAGATTGGTTTATGCCCTGTGATTTATTTAAATTGAATTTTAATTTAAATAGCAATTTAGCTATTATATCACATCTGCAATGCATACAGCCTCCACCTGGCTAACATCTGTTTTCTGGTTCTTACACTGGGTAATAGTGGCAAAACAACATCCTTTGGTCTTCTGCTCAAGATTTTATTTAAGCATTATACTGTTGCTTAGCCTTGAGAGAAGTTCTAACTTCTAGTTTCTCTCTTTTGCTCCATTGTTAGTGCACATAAAATTGATTTGTTTTCTCCATTTAGTTCACTGAGGCATCTTGAAAATGGGTTTCACATGGAGGTGATAGCACAACAGCATGGTGAGCAGAATAGCAGGGAACATTTATTAGCTTAATTAGATGACTGCTGGAATCAAACTGCTTTTTTCTTCAAAATTCAATATGAAGAATACTGAATCTGACAAGATTTTATGCCTAATGTGCAAGACTTTACTGCTGGGTTACTTTTTATCCATTGTGTCATCATGAGAAACTGCCTCTCAATGGGTTACAAAAAATTTTAAGGAGTTATCCTGACTTTCTCATACAGTTGGTTTGAACCTCTCCACAAAAGAAAAACAAAATAGATCTTACAGCAATTTATTTCTAAGGGGAAAAGCCTCGAGTGAATCCCATCACCTTTAATTACAGATGTTGTATGATTCTGGGTGGAATATACATCCCAGAGGATATTTAAAGACCACCCCACTAGTTTTAATTTAAATAATATCTGACATGTTCACACTCTAACCAGATAAAGGAGTACGAGTTCTTTGAAAAATGTTCGAGACTTTAACTACTGGCACATACGTTGTGCAATTTGCTATTTCCACATGAAAACCTGCCTAAGGGAAATCAGGGTTAAAATTTGCATTATGAAGAGTGAGAAAAGGGTTGGCAGTATTACAACTTTAGAGACTTTGGTTTAAAGTGACAAACTTTAAATTGTTAACTTCCTCACTCAGTCTCCCCACATGAAAATGAACAAACCAAAAAGAAAAAACTTGCAGGCAGCTGTGTTTGTAACCCTGGGTTGGAAAAAAGCAACAATGTGCATATTCTTTCACAGAAGCCTTCCTTGAAAAAAAATATTCATTTGGATAACTGGATGTTCCAGGGGAGTAGTAAAACAGTACTAAGACTTTTCACCTCTAGGTGACTAGTTCGAATCTAATTTATACTAGTGGCAGGAAGAAGCTGTTCTCTTCCAATAGCTGTTTGATGAGCTATGAGTTTGTGGTTTCAATCCAGTTTCTAGTTAGTCCTCATCACAAAAAATGCCAAGTCAAGCATTCTTTTATCCCTCTTAGCAGTGTATGCAGAAAGATCAGAGCTGAATGGGCATGAAGAGTGAACAATTACCCACAGAGAGGGTATCCTCCATATCAGGTTTGAGGAATATTGTCAGGTTGCAGTGTCCCCAAACTGGATGATTTTACATACAGTAGCATATATCTAATTTTAAAAAGGATGGATTACAGAGGCAATTTCAGATCTACACAAGAGTTTCCTTGTATTTGTGGGTTTCAAGTCAGATTGTTAACCCTTCTTTTAACAATTCTGTGGTTTATTCATATACATATCTGAAATCTGGAACAAATGGTTATACATTTTAGCATTCAGCATTTTATAGCCTTCACGGTGTGATACAGGCATAAAAAGTACTAATATGCAGCAGTTCACAATTAAAGATGCACATATTGCTGCTTCTAATGAATATGTGCATCAATTGAGAATTGCTAGTCCCATGCACTAGGTTCACATTTATTCAGTTAAAGAGTTACATAGGGAATCAGGCAATTTAAAGTAACAGTACTCACAATCTTTTCTTATCTACCATTCGTTTGACTCTGACGGCTCTTTGTTCAGAGTACAGCTTACACACTCCTGTTCAAAAATGTCAAGAAGAGCAGAAAAAAATGTAGTTAGACGATCAAAATTTTCTCTCAGAAATTATCAGTATGATCTTAAAAATATGAAAATAAAGAGGTTGACAATATTGTACAATCAAATAATCATTCACTTTGAACTGTTATACATTTGTAGAAAAAAATGTACAAGGTACTTTTTAAATAATCTTCAGTGAAGTCCAAGACGGCTGCTCTGTGCTCCCTCACTTGTGGGGATTGGACATTCTTGTGTGCTGAAATGAAAAATTTCAAGATAATATTTTACACTTGGTGTTGAAGAATATGAAAGCCCACCTCTTCAGTTTTCCACAGATTTTACTCTATATACAACTTTATATTTACAAAAGTCTATTAGTATATTTTAAGAAATTAAAATGTATATTTTCACAATAGCATTTAAAGAAAATAAAATAGTATCACGTAGTTTACCTTTTATCGTTGCTTGTAGATATTCTCTTTGGGTGCCCTACTTATGTGTCAATTACATCTGTATTAAAAATAGACTTTTGCTCAAGCCAAGCTTAAAGAGACAAATCTAAAGACTCAACTTGCCTAGTGTTCTAGACTGTAAACTCTCCAGGACAGAGATTGTCCTGATATTTGTGTCTTGCCCAGTACCAAACACCAATTTGGCCCTTAAATATTTATGTTTTTTATTTTAATAACATATAGCTCCCATGACAACATAATAGATATACATTTCTGATTAGTGCTACAGAGGTGTATCTATCTATCTAAGGAAGCTTAAATTTGATGCAAACCTTTAGTACACTTATTTCACAATCTTTATCACATATTAGGAAAGACCGGCTTTTTAACAAGTAAACCTAGGGTTATCCAACCCTGACACAGTATGCCCACCCATTCCTTGAATTTATCTTTACCACGTATTCCAGTCTCTTCTCTTAATAGTCTACTCCCTGTGCTGATGGTCCTCTTTGGAATGCTCCCATTGGCATTAGTTATAAATAGGGCTTCTAACTGTAAGATTTTTAACCAATAAACACAGATAAAACCCCTCAGATAAAAAAATGAAATTGGAGTTTATATAATAAAGACAAGAAATAGATACTTGTTTCTAAGGGCTTGTCTACACAGAGCAGTAATATAAACTACAGAAGTGTGATTTCTAAAGTGCACTGAAGTGTTGCACATTAACTGGTCCTTTCAGATCCTGCTGGTGTGCACTAAAAGTACCCCAGTGTGCTTTAATGTAGTGCTGTTTGAAATAGTACTATGTTAAAGAGCATATGAAATATTACAAACAGATTACTCATTACAGTATATATGAGTAAAATATACAAAGAATGTATACAAAGAGAGCCCCGACCTCCCCTCCCCTCAATTTTTGGACAGCTACATAAAACTCAAAAATTGCTAAAAATAATCCCCCCCAAATAAAATTAATAAAACCCCCAAAATAGAAACCCTAGTTATAAATTATCTTTTACCAGTTCAATCAATTTTGTCCTCTTCTTGTAGCTTGACCTGTCATGATTGACCATGACCTTGGACATGCCACGTACTGACGTGACACTTGGTGCATGCAGTCAAATCCATTTTAAAAAGGCAAAAGAACACTCAGGTCTGGAACCCTCATAAAATATACCCTGCAAGGCTTTCATCTGGATATCAGAAGATTCTTCCTCAAATTATCAAGATTGGCCATATTCCTTTACAAACTCAGTATCCAGCAGTGGCCACAATATTCCAAGAGTGCTATCACGATAACTTTGCATAATGAAACCATTATCACTTAGTTGTATACAACTAATTCTTCTTGGCTTGTCTATATGAATGTTTAGTTTGTGGCAAGCGGGGGTGTGAACAGTTCCCTAGTGCACTTTGATCTACCCCGCTTTAAACCAGGAGTAGATCTAAGCCAGTGGTGGGTAACCTGCGGCCCGCATGCGGATCATCAGGGTAATCTGATTGCGGGCCGCGAGACATTTTGCTGATGTTGACCATCCGCAGGCACGGCCCGCCGCAGCTCCCAGTGGCGGTGCCACGTCAGCAAAACATCTCGCGGCCTGCAATCAGATTACCCTGATGGGCTGCATGTGGCCCGCAGCTTGCCCACCACTGATCTAAGCACACTATGGAACTGTTAGTGCACGGCAGCAGGGTCCACATGGACAATAAGTGTGTAGCAGTCTAGTGCAGGGTTGATCTACACCCCAATTTGCCAGGAAAGAAGTGTTTGTGTAGACAAGCTCTCTGTTTATGAAGTAATAGAAAATGTAAATCTTTTAATATTGGAATACTCTGCATCACTGAAGGGTTTCATTTTTTTGTTAGAATTTCCTCTAGAAGAAAGGCTTCAAATTTAGCAAGGACAATTGATCAATTCTGATTTTTGTCCATATTTCATTGAAATCTTCAATTTTATCATTATTTATCAGAACAAATGTAACAAATAACTAGTTCCATATCCCAGAATGATGCTCGTCAGTTTGAAAATGAAAAGTAATTTCACTTCAAGATACAATATTTTTTATATTTCTAGACATAAAAGACAGACATTATAAGCACTTTGTGCAAAATTTAGTTTCTGTATTGTTCCCAGATTCAATACCCAACAACCTTCACTTGGTGTGAAATCTTGGACCCACTGACTTCAGTAGGACTAGGATATCACCTTTTAACACAAAAGCTAGGTCTGATTTAAAAAGGATATGCTTAGAAACGGTGGGGAAAGTAATAATGAAGTTTTAGTAACTACGCAGTCTGATTAGAAATATTTACATTTCTATACTCTGTATGTATTGGTCACTTAAGCTGTTGACTTTTGTTAGTACAGCTTACTGGGAAAGTCGCCCATTGACTTTAATGGATTTTGGGTCAGGCCTGTATGCCATTTTGCAAAAAATTATTACTTACACGGTAAATGTTTAGAAAGACTTAGATTTTTTTTCTTTTAATCAGATGCTAATTAATGGACTGGGGTGGCTAGGTTAAATTCTATGTGCTGGACTTTCCTTTTACTCATACAAATGTACATCAAGAATAATTCCACTGAAGTCAGGAGTTACATGGGTTTAAGTGAATGGAAAATTAAACCCTATGTATCTTTCTTTTAAAAGGTTGTTCAGAACACTGTTCAACCTTCACAGTCATATCAGCATTTATCATGAACTCTTCAATAATTAACATAATCCATTTACCGTTATACTAATTTACCTTCCGTTCTCAGCTGTTGAATGGCATCAGCACATGTCCTCATAAATATCTGAGCATCTTGATCAATCTGATCACGTTCTGTGTCTGTCATCCTAATGTATTCTGACATAAGATGGCTGAAGAAAAAAACCAAATACTATCATTTTTTAAAATTGTGTATAATTTATAAATGTATATTTTGACCTTCCTTTCTGCACTTCTCTTCATATAGATATTTGGGTTTTTTTTGTTATACAGCCTGATTTTCATAAAGACCAAGAAGGTGCAACGGGCCACTCTCAAAGTACAATACCCAGCACATTGAGAAATATCACTAAAAACGGTCACCTATCTTTCTGTGACTGTTGTTCTTCAAGATGTGTTGCATATGTCCATTCCACTATGGGTGTGTGCATGCCTCATGCACAGTTGTCAGAGAACTTTCCCCCCTCTTCAGTACCTATCGGGGCAGCTCGAGCACCCTCGGCCATCACATGCCATTGTATGCACATATAAGAGGACAGAGCCACCCTGACTCCCCTCAGTTCCTTCTTACTGGATAGACTCCAATAGAGAGGAGAAGGAAAGTGGGTCATGGAATGGACATGTGTAACACATTTCGAACAACACCACTTACAGAAAGGTAGGTGTGACCGAATGCACCCCTATATTCACCACTATAGTAGTAATCTTTGTACAAAATGTGCCTTGTGAGGTAGCATTTGAAAACTAACAACTCACTGGTCAGTAAGATCATGGTGAAATGTGTGTAACAACATTATAGGTAAAGTTATGAACATAAGCTGAAATTATGACTCAAGGTGTTTACCAAGCAAGTTTGGAGAGTGGGTAAACCAGTTTCTCAAAGCTGACACCTCTAGCCAGTTGTCATCAAAGCTGATGGGCAATCACCTGTCATATGGCCATTCTTTGGCAAGGGACGGGGGCAGGAACAAACAGATCTGTATTTTAGCAAACAGCATGGAACCTCTTTTAACACAAGACTTCTTGTCTCTGTCCTCACAGCAGGAATTAACTTTATTTTGGGGTAACCCTCAAGGAAATGCATTTCAAAGGGGGACTGGACTATCAAGTGAGGGGCAAAATCACCTCACGGTATCTCTTCCTATCCATCTCTCTCTCGCTCTCTTTTACCTAAGACAACTAAAGGAAGCAGCCATTTGACTTTTGGAGAGAACCTGACCTGAAATTTGGACAGCCGTGTTGTTGGAAGCATGTGGTAAGGATCTTATCTTGAACCAAGTCTAATTTGTTAAGTTTTCGCACAAGAAGGCATTTTCTCTGTTTCTCACGTAACTATTTCTGACTTTAATGCCTTATGGTTGTACTCACTTAAAATCTCTTAGTGGTTAAATAAACTTGTTTTCTTCTTGAATCAAACAAATCTAGTGTTGCATTCAAACTGAATTGTTTGGGTGACCCCAGTAGCAAACTGTTGGACATTGTTCCCTTACAGGGGCAACAAACCTAAAATATCTGAACTTTCCAGGAAAGGGCTCGACATTGCAGAACCCACATTTTGAAGGAAAATTCAGCACTGGGAGTGTGTTGGGGTCACCCTCCAAGTAGTAACTAAGGCTGATGGATGCCAGAGTGTGACTGGAGTGTGCTGGCAGGCTGCAGCTATACACAGACACTACATTCTGTTCGGCTGTTTGTGAGGGGCTCAAGTTGGGAGCTACAGCTGCAAAGCATTGTGAGGTACCCCAGGCTGCAGGGC
This sequence comes from Terrapene triunguis, assembly GCF_002925995.2. Lineage (NCBI taxonomy): Eukaryota > Metazoa > Chordata > Testudines > Emydidae > Terrapene > Terrapene triunguis. The sequence goes on from NW_020664417.1 coordinate 78,621,574, forward strand.
AGGTGGCGACAACCCCTCACTGGCTGGATTGTACCCCAGAATGTCATAGTAGGTAAACATTTTTTCTTCTTTGAGTGTTCATTTCACTGTAGGGGACTCACAAACAGATTAACATGAAGGAGGGCTCGGAGTCTCCCTGAACAGTGATTGTAGAACAACCCGTCCGAAATTGGCTCCATTCCTAGACTGGCTAGAAATGGCATAATGAGCAGCAAAAGTGTGAACTGATGACCAAGTTCTTGCTTTGCAAATGTCTCAGATAGGTACTTGCACAAGGAAAGCTACTGAAGCTCTTGTCGAATTGGCAAAGGCTCTAGGAAGTGACATGATATTAGTTAACTGGTAGCACAAATGAATGCAGGAAGAAATCCTCTGAGGAGAAGCCAGTTGGCCTTTCATCCTGTCTGCAATCATGACAAATAACTACATTGAGGATCCAAAGGACCTAGTGTGGTACACCCAGCCCATATGAGTAGTTGGAAGACAGACACATACACAAGGACATGCTATACGGGGAGCTATCAGAGGAAACAAAAACTACAGGCGTCGCTATAAAGACATATGCAAGCGAGATATGAAGGAATTTTGAATTGATCCTGAACAATGGGAAATCTTGGCAAGTGATCGTAACAAGTGGCGCCATCGTTTCCATCAGGGCATCAAAATCCATGACAGGAGCTGGCTCCTACAGCTTGAAGAGAAAAGAGCCCACAGGAAGCAAGCAGCTCCCAACCAAGACATACACATTTCAACAACTGCCAAAAAACATGCAAATCTCGGATTGGACTATTCAGTCACATGAGACATTGCAAACCATCTACATCATAGGCTGCAATTCCCCCAGTCTCTCGCAGATGAAAGGATGTCAATATCAGTGTGGTCCAAGTAGAAGGCTAAAGCTCTTTTAACATCCAATGAATGAAGTTTATCCTCATCTCTATGCATGTGAGGCTTTGGGAAGAAAATTGGCTAATAATTTGCCTGGTTAATGTGGAAATTGGAAACTACCTTTGTCAAGAATTTTGGGTGGGGTGGAGGTAAACTTTATCCTTATAAAAAACTGTATCAGGAAGCTCTGCGACTAAGGCTCTCAACCTGCTGAGGTTACCACAACCACAAATGCCACTGTCAGAAAGGTGGAGTAGGGAGCAAGACACGAGAGGTTCAAAGGGTGATCCCATTAATTTTGCTAGCACCAGGTTGAGATCCCCTGGAGGAACAGGTTCTGGTACCTGTGGGTATAACTGTCTAACCTTTTTAGAAATCTGATATTGGGATTGCAAAAAAGCAATCTATTACTCACTGAAGGGTGGAAAGCTGAAATTGCTGCTAAAGGTACTGTAGCAGAACTGTCAGACCTTGATGTTTTAGGTGTAACAGATAGCCCTAAATGTGGTTGATGGAAGCTTGCACTAGAGAGACACGTTTCTGTTGAGACCAGATAGAAAAACATTTCCATTTGGCCAGGTAAGTACACCTAGTTGAAGCCTTTCTACTATTCAGAAGTATTTCCTGAACGTCTTCTGATCAAGCCCTTTCTAATGGTGTTAGCCAAGAAGCATCCAGGCTGTCATGCTTGCAGATTGCAGTGGAGCAGATGGCCATGGTCCTGAAAAATCACGTCTGGATCCAACGGAAAAGGCAGAGGAGGTCTCACCGACAACGCTAGTAGGGTTGTCAAGGAAACACTGGTGCTCTTAGTATGAGGTAAGCATCGTCCTGTTTGGTCTTGAACAAGACTCTGGGAAGTAATGGTATCAGAGGACAGGCATAGAGCACAGAGTTCTTCCCTGGTAGCAAGAAAGCATCCACCAATGAACCCGCACTGTGATGCCCCCAACCCTCCTCCAGGGAGCGGAACTGATGGCAGTTTCTATTGGCCTTCATTGCAAAACAAGTCCGCTTGGGGAGTCCCCCACAGCTGGAAGAGGGACTTGGTACATCCAGATGTAGTGATTATTCATGGTGAGTGGAGAAAGACCTGCTCAGAGGACCTGCCAATGTGTTCTGCTTTCCGGGAGGGTAAGCACTTTGAGATGAATGGAGTTGATGATGCAGAACTCCCACAGCAGAATTCCCTCCTGGCACAGTTGCAACTAATGTGCCCCACCCTGTCTGTTTACACAGAATGTAGTTGCTGTGTTGTCTATTAACACTAGCAGATTTTCCCCCACAAGATGTGGACAGAAGGCTGAACAGCCTAGACTAACAGCACGTACCTCCCTGATGTTTATGTGGAGTTCTCCTGCAAAAACCGCAACCCTTGAGTTTGCAGGGTTCCCATGTGTGCCACCCAACCCAGGAATGGGGCATCTGTGATCAATATAAGCACTGGTTGCAGGAAAACGAAGGGAACTCCCAAACAAACTTTCCAAGGGCCTGTCCACCAGTCCAGAGAGGACAAAGTTATCTTTGGTATGTGAACTACTCTGTAGACAATGTCAACTGGGAGGATACACTGATGCTAGCCATTGCTGAAGCCTCCTGAGGTCTAGACTGGCATGCTGTACTACATAGGAACATGTTGCCATGTGCCCCAGGAGTTTGAGGCAAGTGTGCGTTGTGGTAACAGGATGTGGTTTTAGTTCCATGACCAAGCCTTGGAACAACTGGAACCTTGTGTGAAGCAGAAATTCTATTCTTTGCACAGGTTTCAGAATTGATTTGTCTGGACTGAATAATAACCCCAAAGCATTGAAGGTGGACTAGATCAGGGGTCGGCAACCTTTGAGAAGTGGTGTGCCACGTCTTCATTAATTTAAGGTTTCGCATGCCAGACCAGCAGCGCGGGCAGCAGACAGAACCCCAGATGGGCAGCAGACTGAGCCGCTCATCCCGCTACCGGTCTGGGGTTCCGTCCGCTGGCCCCTGCCAGCCAAGGTCCCGGCCACCAGCCCCGCTCAGCCCGCTGCCGGCCGGGTTCCGTCCATCCAGGCCAGCAGTGGGCTGAGCGGGGCCGGCGGCCAGGACCCCGGCTGGCAAGGGACCGGCGGCTAGGACCCCAGACTGGCAGCGGGCTGAGCGGCTCACCCACTGCCGGTCTGGGGTTCCGACCACCGGCCCCTGCCAGCCAGGGTCCCGTCTGCTGGCCCCGCTCAGCCTGCTGCTGGCCGGGTTCCGTCCATCCAGGCCAGCAGCAGCTGAGCTGGGACCCAGGCTGACAGCAGCGTGCCACTAAAAATCAGCCCGCATGTCGCAAGTTGCCGACCCCTGGATTAGATGATGGTCACAGAGGACAGTACTTGAATCTCGGACTGGTCTCTCACTAGCCAGTCATCCGGGTAGGAGAACACATGGATCCCCAACCTCCGAAGATATGCAGCTACCACCATCATCATGCACTCTGTGAGGGGCTGCTTATAGGCCGAACAGAAGTACTGCAAATTGGTAGTGGCTTCCATTCACTATGAAACTGAGAAACTTCCGGTAGTCTGGTCTGGACTGATCTTTAAGTTGAGGGCAGCAGATCAGTCCTCTTGTTCCAGGGAAGGAATAATAGAAAGTAGGGTAACCATGCGGAACTTAATTTTCCTCAGGTATTTGTTTCACTCTCTTAGACCTAAAATATACCTGTAGGAAGTGGGAGAGAATATTGCAAAACATAACCGGTAGGAAAAGATGGGCCTGTAGGAACTGGTATATTGCCCTTGACAAACCTGTCAAAATGTGTGTTTAGACTGGGCCACTGATCAAGAGAAACCTGCTGTCGCAGAGGAGGAGGAGAAGGGAGGTGGACACCTCCTGTAATTCCTGCCCATTATTCTCTGTAGGTCTTGGGGCTCAGGTATCAAGCTCTGATATCTGTAAGCCTGCTGTGGCTGGAACTGCTTCCTCTTTTTCTATAGCGTATAGATTCCAAGTGACTTCACAGTTACCATGGACTCTTTTAAGCCATGTAGTGGCACACGACAGCAGAGAGCACTTGAGCCACCCTGACAGGTACCACTGAGAGAAAAAGTTATCTGACAGCTGTGAAAGAGGCATGCACACACCTACAGTGAAATGGACATGTTCAATCAGTTGAAGAAGAATCTGAGGCTATAAGTATTCAATGAAATAATCAATATTTGAGAACATGCTTTTTGGGATTTGTAAGAAAAGTATCATTTGTGGAGAAACTTATTTCATCCCATCAAACCCCTAGATGAAAGTCCACCACAGGTTCTCTTTTACCAAACTGAAGAGAAAAGAAAAAAAAAGAAGCATGCAACTGAAGAACCCATCATCTATCATTCTCAGTACCTGTTCTTTTTAGGCAGTTTTTGGTTCTGAAAGTAAAAGATCCATGTTTCAGAAGAAGCACACTAGCTTACTGAATAGGATGTAGGAACAACTCAAATAGTGAAAGAACTATAAAAATGTGGAGATTATGAGTTCCCTGAAATTCATGTGTTTGTCATTTCATACTCTGAACTTCCCCTTTATAATGCACATTGCTTGACTACTACAAAATCTCTGACTTCAAAGGACAGCACTTGGAAGAAGGTGTATGGAAAAGAATATATTTAACATGATATAGGTTTATCAGATACCTCAAAACATCTACTACTGCTTGCCTCTTTATTTATAGATGATATATTATGCAGTTAATAGTTTCTAATAACATTTTACAATTAGTCTTGTAGTTCAGAGATAAACTAAAATGGAAGCAAACATACAAAGGGTCAAATACTACCAGGGAGTTTTAAGCCGAACTCTCCATTCAAAGGCAAAACAGGTCCAAAGCATTTAAGCGCCCACGTTATAGCTTTAGTTTTTTAATTCAGCATATTATATCAATAACACATATAACACACTAGATACCCAGAAAGATAATATACAAGGAGAGAATATCTATGGTCTGACAGTATCCACTTTTTAGTGATTCCATAGCTGCTCTGTACATGAGAGGGTGATAAAGCTTTTACTGAGGTGATTTAATTGATATTTATCTCATTCCTCCTGGCTATATATCCACCACAGCACATTACAACCCACTTTAAAACTATAAATGGAAACTTTCCCCCCCAATGTTAATTAGTGCGATCCTTTATGTGTGACCCAACTCTCCCATTTGTTCAGAGCATGTATATTATATGCATGCACATATAATTATATTTATGTATAGTATATAAAAATAAAAAGTGAGATAGTTGGTAATCTGTATTTTATTCTGTTCTGTTTCTTATTATTCCCAGCTATGTGGTATACCAAGTGCATCGTTGAGGAGGTCAGAGTTGCCAATGAGAGCAATTCTAAATGCGAAGTACTACAAAATTATTTCAGTTTCTTTAAATAAAAGATAAACCAGCTAATCCAATTACGGGAAGAAATGGGGAAAATTGTAACTCATAGGTGCAGCCACTTATGCTTCTTCCATTTACATAGTTAGCCATTTTATTTGTGGGGTTTGGGTTTTTTTTTTTTAAGAATTGAGAGGTTTCATAAATCTGTGACAAAATCCCAGTAGGAATTCTAGTCTTCCTAATTTGCACTTTTTAAATAGGATCTGGAGGATTAATGCTCAGAGATTGTCTCATTTCAGAAAAACAGTAGAAATGCCATCCCACAGCCAGAATAAAGTTATATATTTCAAACATAACAGATTATTTAGAGACAGATCATGAGTGATCATATAAAAGAAAATAGCAGCAATTATTTGAAATTATATTTCCATTATTTGAAAGTATTACATCAAAGTGTTTTGTCAATACCTGAAAGAGACAATGCAACTGTGCTGCAAAGTATGGGTTATAAATATTTTCTTATTAGAGATTTGGAGTGTGCATATAAATTCCTCACCCACAGTATAATAAAATTAATGCCGTTAAACATATTGGGACAGATCCTCTCTTTGCTCCACTCCCTCTCCATAGCTCAGGCAGCGCTCCTCTGACTAGGGTTCACCTGGCATGGGCGAGTCCCCACAGGTAGAGCGCCAGTAAAGCCAGCTTTTACACCAGCCTCCACATAGACCAAACACTGAGCTATGCCCCATATCCAGGTAATTGGGGATGGGGCATACCACAATGTCCTCTAGCTATCCACAGCTAGTGAATGGTCACTAGGGGAATATTGTCAGAGGGAGTAGAGGGCTGCCTGACCTCAACCTGATTAGCCCAAACCCGACATGAGCCCGAGTGCTGAGTCATTTTCAGACCCAATGTGAACCTGACACTTCCCTCCAAACCTGTGTCAACACTGCCATCTCATCCTTGCGGCTTGGTCTGGTGGGGACTCCACACTCCCCAAGCCCAGGCCTGCGATCCATCTTCGGCCACCTCCTGCCCATCGGGTCAGCGCAGCACTGGCTGTGTGCCCCGCTCCTGCCTTCTGACACTGCCTTGCTATGCTGTGTGTGCTGCAGAGCAAGACACGTTGTGACTCACTGGCACACTCACTGCATAGTGAAGCAGCAGTGGCCGACAGGAGCGGGGCACAAAGCTGCCGCTGCACCAACCCCACAGGTTGGAGGAGATGATCAGAGACTACTCAACCCTACCTGAGCCCAAGAACATCATGTTGTTTTCAGACTCTACTCAACCCAAACCTGACACATGTAGTTGGGTTTGGGTTGGGCTGCAAGACTCTAAGCTGAAGCCCCTGGACTTGTCTAACCTGCACTTGGGTCCAGGCAGAAAATTAGGGAGCTGTAACTAGCTTCATGATGGACCTCCTCCCTAACCATGCCCAGCAGTATTGTGTTTCGGTACACTATAATCCAAGCAGTATTCATAGTGTATTGGGTGCTCCACTACAGAAGCTATTGTGTCCACATCTCTTGATTCTTATACTCTGCCCATTACTGTGGTATTTGAACACTTTCATGGTATCCGGGCACTTTTAAAAAATACAGAGTAGAAGAGAATAGAGATTACAGTAATCAGAAACTAATTTTCTTTTAAATAGACTTCAGAAATACAAGTGAAGAAACTAACTGCTTCCTCAAGCTGTTTAAATACAGTTAAATTCTTGTCATCTGGTGGCACACAGAGGATGACTGTAGCAGCCTTGAAATATGAAGAGAAATTATATGTGGTAAATTTTCCTAATTTCCAACAAAAGGTCAGTTTGTTCTATTGGTAGCATGCATTAGAGTTCTGGTGCTGCAAAGCTGGAAAACCAGCTTGATTCAGTAAAACAAATATCTTTCCTATTAAACAAATTTTCCTCTCTATATAGTATCTGATACTAGTGTTTCTAAAAAGGCCTGCTCAAACCACTCTGGGCTCTGCTACAAAGCCACTGAACTGGGTTGCTAAATTGCACGGCTCAACAGTCCACATGTGATTGTCTCTTCCTGTCACATGTCCCAATCTGTTCTGCAATGCCAGGTAGAGGGCAGGGAAGTAGTGTGTCAAGATCTAGTATGTATATTTGTAGAGAGAATTAGAGGAATAACGGATGGCAATTTCCCACTAAACAGGCGGAGGAGATAACCGGCAGTGTGCCTAGCCAGGGCCCTGATAGTGAGGAGACATTCTGATTCCCCAGAGAACACACATTATCACCACCAAAGAACTCTTAGCTCATGAGAAGCACCTAGTACTCCACACTACACAGCACTTGAGCATGAGCAGTAAACATCACATAAGCATTGCAACCTGGCCTCGGTGAGGTAGATACCCCTCCAGGTTTGACAAAAGGGTCAGGTCAGACAATGCTACTAAATGACTGTACTTGTACTGGCCAAGCAATTGTAAACCACCATTTCAACCCATCTATCCAATGGCAAGGCTCTAGTAAAGTGATGCATCATCATGGTCTTCATAAAGAGCCATTGCTAGCTTTTAAGATATGTTATTTCTATGATCTGCTATATCATTTGAGTACAGATTTTCTTAAAGATCTGGAGGAAAAACGCTGCTTAAAAATCTTCAGTCAACCATGTAGACTTCTCTTTCAGTATCTCAAAATACTGTAGAAACATTTTGGAATGATGCCACTAATAAGTTAGATTTTTAAAATATAGTAATATAAAATAGAGTCCATAACCTTAGTGGAAAACAAATGTGAAAATAAATCTTTCTAATGAAAGTAAATAGGGTCTATTCTGTTCCTAAAGGGAAAGGTATATATTTTTGAAGTAGACCCAGATGACCTGCAAATTTAAGTACACGAGTACAGCAAACTTATACTTCCTTCTGCGATAATGTGATTTAATCGGCACCAAAAAAATGTATGGCAATGTGCAGGAGCCAGAGAAAGACTTTATTTTCAGTCTCTAAATTAACTATTTTATTTTCTTTCAATACTGGTTAACATCACCTGAGCACTCTCAGCTGTATAAAGGGAGCATGCTTTATTGAGTTCACAAATAGTTAATTGATTTGTTGTTTGTTTTCAAACATTGTTAGGTGCATAGATGTTACGGCAACAAATGAAATATAAGTCTCTGGTAAATAAAAAAAACCAACCCCCCCCCCCCAAGATCATTAGCTAACAGAAGAAAGCTTATTTTATTTTTTCCAGTTTATACTGCTCGTCTGTATACCCAGGCTATATTAGATGTACAAATATCTAAGTATCCGGGGGTAGCCGTGTTAGTCTGTATCTACAAAAACAACAAGGAGTCTGGTGGCACCTTAAAGACTAACAGATTTATTTGGGCATAAGCTTTCGTGGGTAAAAACGCCATCTGAAGAAGTGAGGTTTTTACCCACAAAAGCTTATGCCCAAATAAATGTTAGCCTTTAAGGTGCCACAAATATCTAAGAATCAGTATAATTCATAATGAGGTAACATTAAGCACTGTCAAGCCCACACCAACTCCAAAATAATATCCTCCTCACTCAACACACACCTTGAGAAAGTCTGAGTAACTATATAAACTTGCCCACGTGCTGCAAAGGACTGGTGCTCTATCAATCCAAGGAAGGAAACAAATTCCAGAGTTGTAGATTTTTCACTGAGTATGACCTGCTCCATTGCCCAAATCTAGAAACTATGAGCTCAAGCACTCATTTAATCTCAAATGTCTCTCTCTCTCTCTCTCAATGGTTGAAAGAGAGTTGTCTCTAAAATATCCAGGACCTAAACCACAAAGAGCTGTATAACTGAAAACAAAACACCTTGAAGAACAATTGGAAGCCTGTATGGTATCTAGAGCACAGGTGTGTATGCTCCATGCACAAAACACTAATTAAGCAAGCAAGCAAGCAACCTCATTCTGCACTAGTCTGAGTGATTTACAAGAACCTGATACCACGATATGAGCCATATAGGTAGAAAGGTAAAGTGATGGATGCAGGACAGACTGTGAGATGAAGGAAGGGAAGGATAGATGGCCAGAGTGCATAGCAGTAATCCACTGGAGGTGACAAAGGCATGGAAACTATGACTGGGTCTGCATCTGAGAGAAATGATCACTATCTCTTTGCCAAGCAAAGATGGAAAAGAGCTCTGTTGGGTCTCCACTATCTAGACATATGCAGAAGCATGAAAAGATATAGCACAACCCTACAGAATATGGAGCATATTCTGAGTCCAAGAATCCCCCAGCTAGGGCGACCAGATAGCAAGTGTGAAAAATCGTGATGCAATGGAGGGTAATAGCCGCCTATATAATACAAAGCCCCGAATATTGGGACTGTCCCTATAAAATCGGAACATCTGGTCACCCTAACTCCCAGCAGCTCTGCAACCATGAAAGCAGTTGGGGGCTGGATAGGGCCCAAAGGAATAGCTATGTACCAATTTCTACAAGGCTAAAACATGAAAGGGCAGATTTCTCTTCTCACTTATGCCATAGCTCCATTGTAATCAATGGAGTCACACAGCTTAAGACTGGTGTGAGAGGAGATTCAGGCCTAAAGTCTGTATGAAGTCAGGGAAAGATTTTTTTTAGTGTTGCTCACCAGTGACATATATTATAACGGCAAATTAACTGAATTCCAGTGTACAGGAAAGAATCTATAAAAGTCAGTTTAACAATGGTGGTTTTTTGACATGTGACAGGAATCAATATTTAACCTTCTGATATTATCTGTATTGATCATAGGTGTAAACACCCTTTGTAACTATCAATAAGCTTTAAAAATAAATGTGTTTACAATTTGAGTAAACTCTGCTTTAGGAAAGTCTGGCGTTCATTTTTTTACTTCCATTAAAATATATGCAATGCCACAAGTAACTACAACTAACAGAACATGTTCTCTGAACAGCAGTCAGAAATTTAGTATCCAACCAGGAAACAAATTATTAATGAGCAAATCCTTGAAACAACGACAAACCAGATATTAACAAGCACTTAAAAGACTAATATTAAACAATACTTCAGAACAGCTTGATAGCACCTAACAAATATTATATTAGCTAATTTATTTAAGGCCATAACTAACTGCCAAATTTTACCCTCCCCAAAAGGAGGATTGTGATGGGTTACTCCCCGCCCCCCTCCCCCCCCGCTCTGGGGTGCCACCTGATATACTGGGGTACCACTGAGCCAGCCTGTTCCATCAGTCGGGGCTCCCTCACCCTGTCCTGCTGGGCCCGGCCCTCAAGCCTCTTCTAGTACACACACAGGTAGGGACACACCCAGCTGCAGAAAGACACAGACACTGAAATCAATACTGCCTTGGGAGTCTTTCAGCTAAGGAACTGCCCAGGACTCAAGTGCACACCCCCTCTGGAGTGTAAACCAATGTTCCCTCTAATTTTTTCCACCCATGTGCGGAATAAATTTTGTTATGTGCACCAAGGTAATGTGCAGATGTGCGCCACCAGTAGAAACAAAAAACCTAGATAGACTATATATTTTTAAAAAGTTACCAATAGGGATAATTACTCCAGCCAGGACAAGTTAGGCATTTTAGAACTCACTACTCAAAGAATTAAATTTAAGTGTAAGAGAGAAATAAAAATTATGAAATGCATAGACCAGTCAAAAAACTAACTGAAAGCTCTCCTCCTGAACCATGTCCCCCTCCCACACTCTGCAGAGATGGGGTACAGGGGCCAAAATTGTATTGTCTTGCACTGCACAGAGAACTGTACAGTGTAAGCTAATTGAAATTTGCCTCCTCCCTCAACATGGAGGAAGATATGCACAGCTTTTTGCCCCCCAGTTACAAATTTTACAAACTGGTTTAGAGAAAACAAAAACAAGTTTATTAACTACAAACGATAGACTTTAAGTGATTATAAGGGATAGCAAACAGATCAAAGCAGATTACCCAGCAAATAAAACAAACACACAAACTAAGCTTAATACACTAAGGAAACTGGTTACAAGTAATAATTTTTCACCCTAAATGTTGTTTTGCTCTTTTTTGCAGCTTAAAACTCCAGATATTCCTTTCACAGGCCAGACACCTTTTCCAGCCTGGGCTCAGTCTCCCTCACCCCTTTTGTCTTTGTTTCCTAGATGTTTCCAGCAGTCATCCTGGGCGGGGATTCAGTGAAAAATGAATCTTGATTAACTCACTTCCCTGCCTTATAGGATTTACATATGGCGGGAATCCTTTGTTTCCCAGTTTGATCCCCACCTCGTATTAGTGGAAAAATACTAGTAGTTCAAGATGGAGTTCAGTACCAGGTGACAATCAGATGACCCTGCTGTGTCAAAGCAGCATCCCAGGAAGCTTCTCAGGAAGGTGGGAGATTAGCATCTTCGAAGTCCTATTGTTCTCTCTAATGGCCTATCCATTGCATTCGGTCTAGTGGGCATTCCCCAAGTGTAAGCCCACTTGTAATTGTTACATAGTCAATATTCCTAACTACAGATACAGAAATGATACATGCATACAAATAGGATAATCATATTCAGTAAATCATAACCTTTCCAATGATACCTCATATGTCCCATCTTGCATAGAACACATCTTAGTTATGCCATATTCGTATCATAACAATATGATATGAATATGAAGAATAGGGGGCGCAGTGTCACAAAGGTAAAGCCAGAGGGTGGCTGTAGTTTAAAAAACAAAGATCAAAAGGAAAGCTGAGTGACAACTAAGGCTACATCTACGCAGCTTTAGTAACACGGCTGTGCCGCTACAGCTGTGCCGCTAAAAGGTGTGCAGTATAGCCACTGTTTGTCAACTTAACAAGCAACAAGTATACAAAATAGCTGAGGCACACTCAAGGTGGGCATGCTAGAGCTCTATCTCAGGCTGAGGTGCTTGAGAAGGAATTGAAGGCAGTTTGCTTGCGCATCCATATATAGATTCGGTGTCTGGCATCAGTGCATGCCGAACGGGCACTGCTGACGGAAAACTCTCCAATGAAGAGCTCAAGAAGTGCATATGCACCTGAAGTGAAGCACCCATAGAGACATTACTAAAATAATATGACTGTTAGGAGAAGCAAAACCAATAAATTAGGAAGGAAAGCAGATGGATTTTTTTGGTTACAGAACACCAGATCTTTTACAATTTTATATGCTTTCACTGAGATATATTATCATTTACGTCATGAGAGCAGATTATTCTACTCCTTGGCATGTATTCATGGGAAACTGAGATCTATTAGAAATTATTTTTCATGAACATAATGAGCTCATGACAATTTAGCAACCTACTTTAAACATTTGACAATACTGTATATTTTAGGTTTCCACTTTAAATACAGACTCTATTGCTGCTAGCATCTGTGGAGAAACATTGAGGATTACTGCTGTAAGAGATTACAAAAGAGCATTTCCAAAAAGCATACGGCAATATTTTTAAAATCTGAAGTGAAAGTAGACTACTTTTCACTCCATCCATCACTTCACTTTTAATCTCCCTTTCAAGACAGGTAAACCAAATACAGTACACAAAAAGTTAGTGCATCCAGAATATTCAAATAATTTAAGAGTCAATATACAGCCAATTATTATGACAGCTTTTTTCCCGCCCCCATTGCAGTTACTGAAATTCTGTTACTGTACCCATTCATACTGTGGCTTTCACAAAATAAGACAGCCTTTTTTGTATTAAATTTACAGCACCACCTAGTGTTGTTCATTAACTATTCCAACCAATATTACAAAAACAAGAGTTTTTTATACCAAGTATCTTTATACTGGTTTTGTTTGTTGTTTTGGAGATATAGTTACTCTTTGTCTGGCTTTGGTGTATGTCAATATATACAGATGGGCTTGATTTTCAGAAGTCCAGAGCACTCACAGCTCACAGTTGGCTTGAATACAGTTGAGGATGCTCAGCACTTCTGAAAATCAAACCCTTAGTTCCCTTTTTTTAGCACACAGAACATTTGTTACCAGTATCTGTGGAGAAAAAGTGCACTCAGTAATTTGGCAATTCACCGTGGGACACCTTTTGATACCATTGATCAACTGGCATTGCTGACACAGCCACAGACCCTCACAGGGTTGGAAGGAGTCATTATTGAGTGGCTCTGTTCATTTGTTACCAAGAGGAGCCAAAGGGTAGCACTGGATGATTGCTCATCTACTTCTAGCATTCTCTAATGGGAGGGGTTCTATCTTGTCATCACTTCCATGCATCTGTGAGGCCTTTGGGGGAAAGGTAGAGAGATGGTCTGGGACTCAAGGTCTTCAATATTCAGTTGACATTCACTTCTACATCTGTATTTCATCTGGCTTGGCTGGTGCAACTGATTAGCTTACTCAGTGTCCTGCCAGAATCAGGAAGTGGATAGGGCTGGCTGCAACATAAAACTCCAGTTATGCTGATAGGCTGGAAAAAAACACCACAAGAAACTACAGAGTGGTATCAATGCCCTCAGCTGGGGAAGTCTGCCCATATTCTTTTACTCAAGTTCCCAGCTGGAGAATCCTGATGGCTCTCCAGCTGATGCTGGAAGTTTGTATAGCAGCAGAAGCCAGGAGTAGTTTTTATTATTTATGCTTGACCAGTATGCTTCTTTTTCAGATATGGGCGTTGCCACATATGCTTTTGTCATCTCAAGAATGAATTCTAGCATGATCCTTTATACAGAGCTACACTCTAAGACAGTTTGGAAATGTCACCTGGTGCAAAATTTGATGGCCCATTTGTTAAAGGGGTGTTCTATGATCTGCGTGGGCTTCCAATTCACTTTTAGGTGAAATTTAAGCTGTTGGCAGGGCTCTGGTAATCTCAGAGGCCACCTTTCTCCCCATGTGATACCACAGCACAGAAGATCATCTTAAAATGCGAGTAGTTGGAGGCATGGTAATTTCCATCTGGGGTATTCCACACTTGAATATACTTCCCTGGTCAATTAGCCAAAGACTGAATTATTGATTTTCAGGTTACGCTGCAAGGTTCATTTTCTCTCTGACTTTTCGGTGGACTGGAGGCAGGAAGGAGGAAGAGAAGAATGATTAGATAGGTGGAATAAGTGCTAGTTTTGAGGCTTCTGGGAGAATTTAGGTAATTGGTTCAAATTGTTTATAGTCTTCACAATGAGTGTGCCAAGAGCCATGGGCACTGGATTGGCATATTTTTATAAGAAAGAAAGACAGAAAGAAAGACTAAATAATATGACTAATCATCAAGTATTTTAAATTGAACTTTCAAACATCTGCTCACAGTGGTGGAGTTGATAAACTGGAGACCTTTCCTCTACACTCTCCATACCAGTTTTCCATTAAGTGGAATGTTGTTCACAGTGTGTAAATATATATCAGTACACTTATTGAGGTTGACAGGTATCACAAAGTGTCCCTAAAGATTACATTTTACTGTTTTTAAATGTTTCCTACAGATTATTTGGATTGAGAACTCCAAAATTCAGGTTGCACCAATATTAAAACCTTAAGCCTTAGACTGTGACCTATGAATAAACCGAAAGTGCTAAGTTTGCTGGGATGGTAGATGTAAGGCTACATCTACATTATAAGCAAGAGGTCTGATTCCCAGCTCATGTTGCCATACCTGTGTTAGCTTGATGAGAGCTAGAGCAAGTATAAATAGTAGCGTAGCTGTGGTAGCACAGTCAGCAGTGGCACAACTTAGCGATGCCAAGTACAAAACCACCTGAACCTGTGCTAGCTCTAGTGTGACTATGTGTACGCCAGCTGGAAATCACACCCCTATCTCAAAGTGTAGACATAGCCTAAGTGTGCTTTTCCTTAGCTTTTCCTACCAGCTCCAATCTCGTAAACGGACAGAAGATTGAAACAGACAAGACACCTGCTCCTTAGGTGCTCAGGCAGCAAATAAATTCAAGGATGTCAAATGTTTCCTACACTGACTTAAGGGAGGATGCTTTTACTGTCACAAAATCAAATATATTCTCCCCATAAGTTCAAGCACCCAGAATTAACTCCTCAAAATTTTGATGTAAGAAAGCAAAGAAATTCAGAGCTAGTGGTATTCCAATATGGTGTTCTCAATGAGGTTCCTCAGTTCTGGAATTCACTTCCCAGAGTTTGAAAAGCCTTATCTCATGCCATTCATCATCTATCTGCTCAGGCTTTCCACTGACCATTTAAGGCATATCCACAGCACAACTGGGAGGTGCAATTCCCAGCTCGAGTAGAGGTACACATGCTAGCTCTGCATGAACTAGTGTTCTAAAATAGCAGTGTGGCTGGGACAGCATGGGCAGTGGCTCAAGTTAGCCGACTCAGAAGGTACCTAGGATCGTAGGCAATGTTATACTTAGGCAGCTAGCCTGAGTTGCTACCTGTACTGTCATGGTCACACTGCTATTTTTAGTGCACTAGCTTGAGCAGCTAGTGCCTGTATATCTCTCAGCTGCTTTGTAGACATAGCCTTAGTAGTAGGCAACAGGTCTTGCTTATCCTGAATGATGTATGATCAGGTATGAAACTGGTCAGCAAACTGTATTTTTGGTTTTAAATCATGTCAGTGTGCTCACAGAATTTTAATGGGCTCATTTTATAAATTTGAAAATCAAGTTTTAAAACATAGAGACTATTTAAACACAATACGCACTTACCTGTAAGCATTAATGTAATCCTTTCTGTGTTGCAGAAGAAAATCCTTCAGTTTCCCAATATTAGTAATCTAAATAGGAAAGTAAAGTATAAATGTTAACTTCACAATCAGCTAAAATGGATTTTTAACATATTTCTATTTTCTGTTCCATTTTAAATGTACAAATATCAGTATGTCCTGTGCACTTGAACTATAAACTAAACTACTACCTATTATGTAATTTGAGACTATAATTATAAAGGTTACACAGATATCTAAGTTATTTATACAGATTCCCTTTTGCAATAAGATTCTCATTTCTATTATGCATGTAGCCAAAGCATAAAAATAATCTAAGTGAGGTAAGTTTAAATGAGGGCCCAGCTTGAGAAGAAAAAAGCACTAAATGTAACTGAATGTTGGCAGGCAAGGATCAAGCGCACATTTTAGAAAATAGGTTCATTTAAAAAAAGATTTTTACAAAAAGAAAATATCAAATATACGTATGTGCTTTATAAAACAGAAAACTTGACCCAAACATTTGACTTCAATTATAAGAACTAACCTCATGGCAGCTATATTACCCATGTCCAAGGAAGCAAACTGATCAATATTATTTATCTGAATATTTTCACCTTTCTATTTTTGCAGTGACTGCTTTATTATCCAGACTGACTAATCCCTGCTTCACCTCAACCAAAAAAAGTTAAGCCTATCAAGTAACTCCTCACAAGCATTTGATAATCACTTGCAGAATTTGAACA
The DNA here is from genome assembly GCF_002925995.2 of Terrapene triunguis. Taxonomy (NCBI): domain Eukaryota; kingdom Metazoa; phylum Chordata; order Testudines; family Emydidae; genus Terrapene; species Terrapene triunguis. The sequence goes on from NW_020664417.1 coordinate 78,638,153, forward strand.
TATCCGAGTGCATGTGCATGCAGAGGGGAAGCTGTTTTTCTACCCAGCTCTTCATTTTTTCCCCCACCCACCTCAACTCCTCCTGTCATTAGTCCATACGTTTTCCTCTATATTATCTTTACACTTTCCAAAAGATCATTTAAATGGAACAATGAACCACCTTTTATGAGGCTTCAATGCCTTTTAACAACTTTTAAGTCTGGGTTTAAAGGGGCTGGTACCATACAAGATGCAATTTAGCATAGAGAAAGGAAGAAGCCTCAGAAATACAGCCCTACTTAGCCTAAGGAGTGAGATCCCCAATGTGATTCCCTGAGCCTCAAATATGGTTCAGTATCTTAAAAAAAAAAAAAATGTACATGAATACAATGACTATGTAGAACAAAGGAAGTTTTCAAAGGAGAACCAAAAATCTCTCTGAGGTATGTTAAAAAAAAGGTATTAATTATTCAGTGTACAGCAAATTATGCTGTCACAAATACAGAATTATGACATTTGGTTGAAAATAAACATCAGTGCATGATGGGGTAGCTGGTGGCATGGCTACTTCTAAAAAATGCCCAATGAGGAGGATGTCAAGGTGAGTAAAGACCACCATAAAATAAATCTTGTTGGAGCAGGTGGGCTCCAGTAGTCTCTGTAGGCAGCTCACTTAGAAGGGAAACTCTGATGTCAAAGCTTTACATTTTAGGTTATCAGCGATGGACAGCCAACCTGTAAAGCTTGTCCATTAGATATGCTCATGAGCACTGATGTCTGTGACAAGTGTACCTCAGAGTTAGGGCACTCCCTGCAAGGACAGTGCAACAGCCTTGCTTGGCTGTTGTAATTGGCTAAGGGCTGCTAAAGTTAAAGGGAGTAAGCTGAAATTTGCAAGTTGCAATGTAGAAATGCTGACTGGAAAAAGCTTGGAGCTTTATGCGGTCTTAAAGAGGAAGAGAGTAAACACATGTGTACAAGAGACTTAATGTTAAAGTTCAGATGCTGGCAGAGAGTTACAAAATCTACTATTCAGGGAGTTCAACCTCCTGAAATGGTGTTGGAGTTATTCTGGATGAAACCATACAGAAACATGCGACAGAACTTATCAGAAGATCAGACCAACTGATAAGTATTAAACGGAGTTGGGAAGAGGTAACTCTCCATATGGGTATGCACCACAGTTAGGAGAGGATCAAAAGGTAAAAGAGGAGTTTTTTGATGAGTTGTTGTGCCTTATCGGAAACATATCACCCAACGAGAAGATAATTATCAGAGCAGAGGTAAATGTAAGCACTAGAACAGGCTGGATATGAAACAGTTCATGAGGGCATAGCACAGGAACCAGAAACCCCAAGGGGTCCTACAGATTTGTCTGGCACTGGACATGGTGATTACAAACACACTTTTATGAAGTGGTTTTCCCTCTTCTGACTTATGCCAGTGTCTCACATTGATCTCTTTTTAACCAGAAGAACTGTAAGGTAATACCCAATGAGGGCACTGTGAATCAGCAGACTTCTTCTTATGGACTTCTGAGGTTTCTGCCTTCTGAAACATCTGAAAGGTCTAAGTGGTGGAAACAAAGCTGGGAATGAAAAAAAATCTTTAAACAAGAAGTAATGCATAGATTTCCTGACTACACACGGGGACCTGAAAATGATAATTGGTACAAACTAAAAACAGTATTGCTGGAAATGGCACATGAAGTCCTAGGAGTGATTAAACCAATGTTGCAAAGAATACAAAGGGAGACATGGAGGTGGATTCTTTAAGTTAAAGAATCTGTTGAGAAGAAAAAGGTAACTTTTAAAAGATGTCAGGCCAGTGGACATAAGCAGTGATAAGACTGCATGTATGGAAGCCAAAAAAAAAAAGAGTGTGAAAGCTAAAAATTTGCCTGTGATGAGCTAAATAACTGACTAGGCGGATATGAGGGAGAAAAAGCCATTTACAAACTTTCTAAAGCAAGAGAGAAAACGAAAAAGGATGTGAATGGGTTTGCTTATATTAAAAATGAACATGGTATATTGCAAACAATGGTGAATCAATCAAAGTCTGGGACGATTATTTTGAGTGATCAATAAGGAGAACCTAAGGAAGGGGTGTGATAGATTACATAGTGCCTCTACTACCTTTTCCTCCTCTAAGAAAAATGAAAAAAGGGAAAGGCACCTGCATCAGATGAAGTACCGGTGGATGCGCTGAAGTCACTAGGAACAGAAGGCATCAAGTATTTTACAAGTCTGTTCAATGATATTTTTAAAAGACAGAAAATACTGGATGAATGGGGTAAAAGCTTTATGGTGTCCATTTTAAAAAATAAAAATAAAAGAGATAATATACTGAGTGTTAACTGAGCGATAATTAAGCTAACATCACAAGCTATGAAAATATGGGAGATTATTGAAAAGTGCCTGCATGAAACAGTTGAAATTTGGAAGTGTTAGTAAGGACTTATGCTGGGAAGGAATATAATTGATGCCATGTTTGGTCTATGAATCCTCATGGAGAAGTTCAGAGAAAACAGACAGCACTTGGACATGGTCTTGGTAGACTTGGAAAAGGCATACAATCATGTACCAAGAGAATTACTTTGGTGGAGTTTGCAACAGAGGTGTGTGCCAAAAGGATATGTCCATCTTATCCAGGATATGTTTGATGGAGTGACTACTGTAATGAAAACCAAATGGGGGTACTGCGAGAATTTCTAGTAAATGTTGTACTGCACCAGGGGTCAGTATTGAGTCCTTTTTTATTTGTGGCTGTCTTGGAGGCGATAAGTGAGACTATATGAAGAGCTACCTTGAAATTTGTTGTTTGATGATGACCTACTGATATGTATGGAAGATTGAGAGATTGTGCAAACCAACTCTGAACAGTGGGAACACAGTTTTGAGCAGGCCTGACTTAGACTGAGGCTATGATAACTGACAGAGGCGGACCCACCAAAATAACATTACAGACAGAGAGCTTAGAAGACTGAAATAATTTAAATACCTAGGATCAATGGTTGCTGATAATGTGGCCCTCTTGACTGATGCCTGGCACTGTACTAAAACTTTTGGAACAAATGGTTGTAGCAGACCCCAATTCTCTTTGATAAAAATATGCCAATAGAAAGGTTGAGTGTATAAAACTGCAATTGACCACAATCTAACGTACGGAACAGAAACAATCTAACGCCAGTCACAAGAAATTGAACCAGTATGCCCCACCAGGAAATGAAGATGTTGAGATGGTCAAACAGTAGGAAATGAAAGGGTTGTGAGGGGCTTAGTAAGGGTTGCTGCAATTGAAAACAAGTTGAGAGAGGCTAGGCTACACTGGTATGGGCATGTCCAGCAGAGACCTAAGAGTTACATCGGTTGGATGGCCTTTGCAATGATTGTGGATGGAAGACGATAAAGGGGGAGGCCAAAGACACAGATCAGATATGAACATACTTTAGAGAGACCAGGCTGCCATGAGTTTAGGAAGGAGGCTTGCTTATTTGTATAACTTTGTAAGTAATTTAGTTGTACCTCACGACACATAAAAACATGCATGTATTTTTTTAAAAAAAACATTACGCTCTCTATCCCCTTCCTTCTCCAATTGCCCTTTCTTACAATTCATGATATCAGATAAGAATTTTCCCTGGTTTAATTTCTAAGGCTTTCCAGAGAGCAAAATTCTGGCCCCACTGAAATCAAAGGGAATTTTTGCTACTGACTTCACCCTGTTTATTATTAAAATGAGTTGTAAACGGAGAAGTAAGCTGGAGAAGTAACTTGGAGAATAGGGCCCAAAGGGGAACCAGGCAAACTTTTCTACAAATGTGTGGGATTGTCAGGTGGTTTTCTTCTCATCTTTATTTGAATTTGTTTTCTGCATGTTTCTCTTTTCCTTGCCTCCCACTCCATGTGGTGTGACATGTATTTTATGTATATAAAATTAGAACAAAATATAAAAACCAAATATATTCCCAAATTAGTATTTCTATATGGTGTCTGCACAGAAAAACATTATTGAATAGGCAGCAAGAAATTATTTCAGAAAACAAAGTAGAAATGTAAAATAGTGACATATTTCACATTTAAATTAACATGTAAAAATAAAAAGTAAAGCCAAAAAGGGGCAGATTAGCACAAATATATAAATCTCTCTCATTGGCCAACATTACTGTGTGATGAAAGTGTCCTTCCAAACTTTAGTTAGGAACGGTTCACATAAACAGAAGTCTAGATGACAAGCAAGAAAGCTGTAGTAAGAGAAGTATTTCAGCCGTTTGCATGCAAAGTATTCTGTGTTGAAATTCTCGTCTCACATTTTTAATTGCACTGACACTACTTTGCCTCTCCTCCATTTGTAACATTATTTCCATGAATTTGGACTCAGACTGATATCATTATGCCTCCACTCACATCAGGCTTTTATCTCCCAGGACTTGCACCAGAAAAGAGTTTTTCCCCCTTTCCTTAAATCCTAATGGCATTCTCTGTGGCCTTGTACTGATGCTGTTTCTTTTTGCCTTTTCTCACTTGCCTCCGCAATGTTCTATTGACATTTGTTCAGCTTGTCATTGCCATAGGCTTACGTTGACCCAGATAGGTCACTGTGAAAAGAAAAAGTTTCACTAGAAGGGACTAGACAATTTACTTAATTTTTCAAACACCTAGCCAATGCTTTATGTACTGTGTTTATTTTATATCACAAAGAATTCCATAGAAAAATACCCATGAAAACTCCATAAGCCCACTCCCCTTCAGCCTACTTAATATTCACTATAATTTGTTCATCCACACACTGCTACTCCTCCAGGAATAGCAGTAGGAGCTTTCTTCACCCATTGGAGAGGTAGGGAGTGGCAGCCGAGGGGGTTCCCATAGGACATATCACAGCAGCTGGGATGCATCAGCTTCGGTAGGTGGGCAGGGCCCATTGCACTCTTATCCTCCTGCTACACACAGAGTCCCCTATTGTAGCATTAGTGGTGGGACCCCCACTAATTACAGGTGTAGTTAACACCTCACTGAGATGCACAAAATAATTTACAACTCTGAGAGTTATTGTTTCTTGCGGACAGCAGATTCAGGCCTGGGCTACTCTTAAAGATTAGGACAACATAGCTATGGAGCTCCAGGGGTTGAAAAATCCACACTTATGAGAGTAACTATGATGACCCCACCCCTGGGGTAGACACAGGTAGGTTGACGAAAGTATGCTTCCATCCACTCAGCTGCCATCACTCGGGAAGTGGTGTTCCTACCGCAACGTAAAAACCCTTTACATAGCTGTAGGCTGCATCTACGTTACAGGGTTATGCCGGCACAACTATGATGCCATAGCTATAATGCACTAGTCCCTGTAGTGTAGACTTGGCCAGATAGACATTACTACACCAGTTACACTAATGTCACATTTTCAAGCTTTTCTTTGCCATTCTGAGAGTTAAGAAACTATTAATGAAAGCTCAGATTCCAATATCACAAGACTCCAGAAGCTGCAGCCCTAGACATGAAAATGTAGTGCCAATGACTTAATCTTGTCCTGCCCTTCAGGAAATATCTGGGAAGTTAGTCATGGCATTCAACAAATGTAGGCTCCGTTGGACCAACAAGGGGGCAACAGAGTTACAGAGTTGAGGGCCCCTCACTGAAGATGCTGTGATGCTACCTCCTCTATCAGCTGTGTACCTACTGCACTATTACTTGAGAGAGGAAGTCTCTAAATCAGTCATTACCAAACATACAGGACATTATCAAATCAACAATTTAAGTAGGGTACTAGAGTAATAAAATTCTGCAGCAGGCTCGCACCTTGCAAATTACATTTTTAAATTTAAATTTAGCTTTTTTATCCTGCTATGGTTGGGGCTAGATTAAAAAAAAACCAAATACACAAACAGAATACGATTAAGCATTTCTAATATCTATAAAGAAAAATAACTTCCGATGAGAACTTGTAACACAAATTTCAACCCAGTCTAATCTTAAAACACCACAAAACTAAGCACCCAAATCACAGTAATACTTAAAAATTCTCTAGTGTAATCCTATTAGAGAGAAAATGATTGAGTCTTGATTCTCTAGACAAGAGTTAAGTGAAAATGCTGTAATGTGATACATACATCATCCACTAGATGGCAACAGAAAGTTTCAGTGTCATGCCAGTATCAAAGATTCTCTGTACAGTACATTCACATTTGTAGTTTTAATATGGCTTTTTTTTTTTAAACTTTTGGTCCCAAGCTGTATGTACTTTAAACGTTGTATCTTCATTTAGACAGCATCTTGAATGCACACATATTTAGTTTTTAAAAAATAATGAATCTAGTTGTTATTAAAAATGAGAACGAATATGAGAACAAATGTTGCATTTAGTGCAAGTCCAGCAGAAAGGAAGCTGTGAACGGTTGCCATCTGCTATCACAGGTGGCATGCACAACTTTATTTATATTTGAATAGCAGTGGTACATGCATTTTTATTTTTGTATTTTTCAAAGTGGGATACTTTTAATAAATGAAAAGAGATATAAACAGGAGAACATTTGCTAAGAAACACTTTCAAAAGGCACATACAAATCAGGCCTAAACAACTTGACTTGAGTCATTTTCATATCTCAGCAATATATACAAGATTTCTGTTCTACTTGCAACAATCACTCATGAAACTGTAGGCTCCAATTTGCATAAATTTAACATTGCAAGAAGCAGCAGCATTTTTTACGATTAAAGTGATTGGAATATTTCCATGACATATTATAGGGAAAATTCTGCAGTACTGAATAATTATTTTCACTGAACAAATGTAGCATTTTGTCAAGTTTACACTTCCATCTGAACAATAAAACACTATTTCCTGCCATATGAAGTTGAAAAGTTTGTTAAACTTTATAACGATACGTTAACTTTAAAACTTTTTGAGATGCAGTTTGTAAAAAAAATACTTAAAAATACCTTACAGTGATGCACTACAGAACAGCTTTTACATAAGTCTTCTGTAACATACAGGTCTGTCTCATCTTACGCGGGGGTTCCGTTCCGCGGTTAGCGCATAAAGCGAAAACCGCATATAGCCAAAATCCCATTGAGTTCAATGGCGGGCGAAATCGCCCGCACTACAGGTATAGTATTAAAATTGTTGTTTTTCTCTTTTTTTTGTTTTTGCCGACCGTGTAAAGTTGAAATTGCGCATGTTAAATGCGACAGACCTGTATATGTAACGTACCGCTTTTCAACTTAACTGACAGCAGTATCAACGCTGATTATGGACAGAAGTTAAAATCTAAAGCCAAAGGTGTTTTTTTTTTTTAAAGAAATCCTAAAAGTTAAGCTCCTAGCTCCATATATAGACACCTAAACAACAGTCCTGATTTTCAATGGTTTTGAGCACCCAATAGTTCCCATGTAAAGATTCACATAAGCTTCTTTGCATTTACCACTACCCCTCTTGCTAAGTAAGCAAACAATGTAAGATTAAAAAAAAAAAAAAAAAAAACATTTCTAAAACTTTTTGTTGTTATTTTTATTTTGTTTTCTACAGTGGAATTTTTTTAGTTCAAACACATCCATTGCCTGTCAACAGAACATATTTTAGAAGGACTTGTGACTTTCAAAAAGCAGTCAGAAGATATACAGACACTGCATGGCTCAAACATGAAAAGCTACAGCCTCTGTAGAAGTGGGAGATGTAGCAACAGCTACAATTAAGGTTGCATACCTGCTTCCATTATAAAACCCTGTAACCTAATCTTCCAAAACTTTCACCTTGTTGGCTGAAATTTTTCAAGTCTGGCCTCTATTCAAAGGTGAATTTTTCTTGGAATTTGGAGCAAAACCTATTCAAAATTTAAGAGTACAAGGGGAGTTAAAACCAATGAACTTTTTCCATAATTAAAAAAAATTCTCGTGTTTTATTTCATTTTTAAAAAACTGCTAAACAGCAGGAACAGTTAGAACTAGAGGACATTTGGTGTGGATATAGCTAATAGCTCTCACTGAAAAGTCTTCCAGTGAGAACGGATATTGATTTCATAGAGTGCCACTTTCAACGGTTCATAGCCCTAAAGCCCAGATCCTGCCAAAAAGCTACACGTGTGATTAAACATGGTAGCCCCACTGAGTCTGCTCGCAGGGGCATGCGCAGGGGGGGGGAAGCAGGGGCACATGCCCCCCAATAATCATCTCCGCCACCATCCGCATCTTCTGCCCTGGCCCCCGCCCCGGGGTTCCCTCCCCCGAGCTCCTCCTCCCCCCTTACTGCCAGGGTGGAAGTCGGGCTGAGTGGAGCTGGAGACATGCCTGCGAGAGGGGGCCCAGGAAGCCAGCTGAACCCTAGGGTTGCCAGCCCTCCAGGATTGTCATGGAGTCTCCAGGAATTAAAGATGAATTTTTAATTAAAGCTTATATCATGAGATGAAATCTCCAGGAATACGTCCAATCTAAATTGGCAACCCTACTAAGCCCCCTTCCTTGCCCACAGCCTCCAGTAACTGTTTGGAGCCCGGGACAATGGGGGCAAGGAGAGGCAGTGGAGAGCTGTGGGGGATGGGTGGGGAGCCCAGGGAGGCAGCAAGAACCAGTGGGGTGGGAGAGGCAGCAGAGCCCGGAGACACTGTGGGGGCGGTGTTTAAAGTGCCCTTCCCCCAAAGCAGTCACATTTAAATCCCCGCGCATGCCCCTGTCCGCATGTGTAAGTCTTTGCAGGATCGAGGACTAAACACAAACTGTACATTTTGCATGGAGATTTTTTTTTAAGTTGATGAAGTGAGCAGCTCAGAAATGCTGAAGTGTATCTGAGTACAAAGCCTTTTCGGCTGTGTGGTGAAAAGCATACAAAAGGTGCACATGGGCTCTGCAGGATCCCTTGGTTCAGACACTGGCACCTCGTAAGGCATGAAAGTTAAGAAGGGAGGTTTAAGATGAGCAGACAGAAGCTCTACTATGAGGCACTTCAGGAAATGCACGTATAATACACAAATTTACAATTTAAAAGCTGAGATTTGGAGCTGACTCTCAAACTCGTTTCCAGGACTTCTAGCTATACATTTCAGGAACCTGAGGTCAGTATCCGATATAACATACTATATATGCTGCATATGATGAAGATTAAACCCAAATGTTCAACTTCAATTCTGAATTTCCTGGTTGAAATAATACTGGATTCACACCATTCTAATAGTTTTTGGTGGCTGTTTATTTCTAGTCCATCATGTGGTGCTGTCCTATATGAATTTCCTGAAAAAAGTACATTACATCAAAATGACAACTGCCCAGTTTTCAGTTGATTTGTTTCTTGAGAATATACATTTGGTTTAGGTTTCCCCTGCAAGTTGAAGTTCCTAAAATAGGTCATACAGATCAATTGCTCTTGTAATCTGAAACCCAAAAGAGCAAGTAATATCTAAACAATGGGACAAGGGTGGCCCTGCGCTTAAATGGGGTAGCAGAAAGCCAGGAGACAGTCAGCCTGGCTACCTCTAATCTCATGAAAATTGTTACCTTGTTTGGTTTCTGCTTTACATCAGCAAATGGGTTACAACTACAACAACAATCCATAGGGAAAGTCTAAAGGTAGAGCATAATTCAGAATTACCTTATTAATAATGTAATTTACATATTATATCACAGATGTTTGTTCTATAACAATATTTCTCCTAACTATGACAGAAATAAAAGTTACAAAACAAGTTTTATTTTAAAAAATAAAACACAAAAACCAAGCCCAATGCAGTTTGACTATGAAAAAAGTAATCCCCGTAAAAATATATATGTGGATGTTCCAAAAGTCAGTTTTTCGTTCTACATATGAGGACACAATATGGAGTACAAGGACCTCTGCCAACAAAATTATTCAAATTCCAAGTTCGAATTCTGAAGTATGGTTATGGATTATCTTAAATCACATTCCTTTCTTCCATTGTGGTCTCCTTCAAAGTAAATAAGGCATGAAACTTTAAACACTAAAAAAAATGTACTCGTAAAGTGTTTATTATGTATTTCTCCATATAGCTAGTGAACGTTCAAATATTTTCTGTTTGGGGAAAGCCAAAAAATAAAATTTGAACGCATGCCTGCAAAATTTATATTAACCATTGCAAAGACATTATGGAGACTTGACATAGTTCAGACAGTATTCAGTAGTGATAAAAAAAAAAATCTGATTATTTATCATTTGTATTAAGATGCAACATCTAATATACTATTGCCAGTTTTATAGCAAAAAACATTTCATTTTACACAGTATCAAAATGATAAAAAAACAAAAGACATTTTAAAAGCACTCTCTCATACAATAAGAAAGAAAGTTTATTTTGGAATGAAACATTCATTTTATAATTTTACTTTATTAAGTATATGTATTTTTATATATTGTACAAGGTTCAAAAATTATCTCACCGATGTTGATTTTTATTACTCTCAGTTCACATTTTAAATACTACAACTTTTAAAATACATTCTGCATCTGATCATTTTCATTTTTTCCCTATTTTATAATACAAAGGTGTGCTGAGGTTTGGGGGTATTTAACTTAGGTCAATAAAGAACATTTTGCAATACTGTTCTTAAAAATGACCAGTTCAAAATAGGATCAGAAGATTTTGTAAAAACACATGCTGAATACGCCATTTTTAAGAAGTGTGCAATTGTTACTAGCATTTTGATTTTAAATTTAGTTTTACTAGACAGAGGATGGCAAAATTAGGGCTTAATCCTGTTAAGTTACTTAAACACTATCAGTGCTTCAACTGACTTCAGTAAGCACTGAAAACACTCAGTATCTTGTAGGATGTGGGTCACTGGTTGTTTTGCTATACATTAAAAACTTAGCATTGTACTTAAACCAAACTCTAGAACTGTGCACACACACAAAAAAAGAAAAAAAACCACACCACACTTTCACAGCTTCAGAATATATTTTGTGTTTTCTAAGGCCAAAAGATACAATCTTTATCAGATGAAAATCTGTGTAATGGTTACTCAAGTGTATAAGTAGAATCATTCTATGAATTGCTAAAATATTAAATTTGAAGACAGAAACTGCTTTATTCAATAGATTACTTGAAATAGAAACTTTAAACTAAAAAATGTACAGTACATTTTGAATTAATGGTAATAACGCATACATTTAGCTCTTGTGTGATTTTTAAATGTCTTAACAGAATAGATTAGTTTGCTACCTATGTCTACACAAACTATACAGACATTTTATGAGAATGCATTGTAAGCAATGACAATTAAAGGGCCCAAAGAACATATCCTGAACTCTAAACCAAATACATGGAAAATCTCACATAGTCAAAACAGTATAAATTTTCAGCTCTACTCGTCTGCTTATATTCACTCTCTTTCTCTCTCTGGGAACAAGCACGTTCAATAAGAAAAAAATAGAGGCAACATCTGATTTTAATAGACCGTCCCAATTTGTTTTTTCATGTTTGTTGTCCAACTCCAATCATAACTTTCCTTAACATTTATATTTTCACACAGGCATCCAAACCTCACTGACTAAAATACAAACCCCACAGCAATTGTGGGGGATGTTTTGCTTGAGAGATAAAAGCAAACTGGTCAAAATACGTATTTGCAATAATTGGCCTTTATTCTGTTGTTGAAAAGACTCCATTTGCAACTCTTCAGTAACTGCATTCAACTTCATTTGTGTCTTTTTGTAAGAGATATTTTTTCTTTTCCCTCTATTCTCACAACTGAAACTCATTTAGTGTAAAATATTCTTGACTCAAATAGGTTTTAAAAAATGATAACATTTCCAGTCACATTCAGTAATAAAATGTTTTGATTTTTTTCTGAAGTTCATTATGAACTTTTGAATCCAAGTTTACACACTCCAGCCCCAATCTGAAAAGACTTGCACATAAATATGCTTAACTTGACTTCAACGGAACCAGTCATTGCATGGAAAAAAGCCTGTAAAGTCAATAGGACTACTCACAGTGTATAAAGTTAAGCATGTGCTTAAATCGTAGTAGAATAAGAACTTAACATATGAAAACAATGAAGTGACCATTTGTTCCTATTGAAGTAAGCAGGGGCAGGAGTCACAAGTGGGACTCCGGAACCTAACTGCCTCCTTACGCACCTAAGTCCAACAGTTAGGGGTCATCGGCATTCACAAAACCCCCTGCTCTGCTGCAATCTAACTCTGTAGGCCTCTAAGTTTCCACTGTAAAGTCCCCTAGGTACGTAAATTTCTGCTATTAGGCATGCGCACCGCCGCCTCAGTTCTGACACTACCAAGCAGCTCACGCCTAACTCACACCTAACCCCGATGGGATTCACAAAGTAGGGTCTCCCCTTGCCTATTGCACCTACAGGGCTCCACCTGGTGGTGTTGGTGCCTCCTTTTTACTTAATACCCCAGTGGCTGGAGCACTGACCCATGATGTGGCCTGGACATAGGCATCTGATTCCCTGAGGAGGGTGGGGTTTAGGCCACCCTCCGCCCTCTACATTTGCTATTGGCTAGCTTAGGCAGCTTCTCACTCAGCTTGTTGACTTCTGTGAATCTCTTTTTCAGGCATCTAACTCTCCCTATGCATTGCATAGGAAGCCTGGGAGCCTAGCTTGGGGTTGTAAATTCCACTTGGTGGCAGGGCATCTGAAAGGGCTGAGTGTTGCAGAGTCTAAGGGTATGGCTACACTGCCCCACAATTTAGATTACATGGGTGTGAATAGCAGTGTGGACTAGAGTGCTACACTGTCCCTGTGTGGGCATGAATTTAAATTTCCCTAGTTCGCATTAATATAATCCCTTTTGAAGAGGACTACATTAGTGTGAACTACGGACATTTAAGTCTGCACCCACAGCGTCCACACTGAGGAGTTACAGTGCAGCATTTTAGTGCACACTGATATTCACATCCCGGAGGGGGGTGAGGGAGTGTAGATATGCCTTAGTTCCCCCCCCTATGAATCTAGCCCCAGGAGTTTAAACGACTGACTTCAGTGGAAGAGACTGTGACCTAAAACTGCAACATAACCTGGTAGCAGGGGGGTACATGATATACGTCTCACAAATAAAAATGGTGTCAATTTGACAGAAAATCAGCTGAAGAGAAACTGATTTTACTTTTAAGATATCATAACCAAGCATATTTTAGCCCGGGGTGGGCAAACTACGGCCCGCAGGCTGGATCCGGCCCCTCAGGGCTTTGGATCCAGCCCACGGGATTGCCCCCCGTGGGCCCGGCACCACTCTCAGAAGTGGCCCCCTGGCGGAGGGGCAGAGGGCTCCGTGTGTTGCCCTTGCCTCCACCCACCAGCCAGCTCCCATTGGCCAGGAATGGGGAACCGTGGCCAATGGGAGTTTTCGGGGGAGGTACCTGGAGGCGCGGCAAGGGCAGCGCACGCAGAGCCCTCCACTTCCAGTGTGCGCATGCCCAGTGCACTAGCAGAGATTTTTCCCATAGCATTCCCCGTTAGGGTGGTGCATGTACCCTCTGCTGCTGCACCCAAACCCCTTCAGTTCCTTCTTACCAGACAGACTCTGATATAGAGGAGAAGAAGGGTGGGCTGTGGAATGGACATGAGCAACAAATCTTGAAGAACAACAGTTACAGAACAGGTTAGTAACTCTTTTTTCTTCTTTGAGTGATTACACATCTCCATCCTACTTGAGATGACTCTCAAGCCATTCAATCTGGAGGTGGGATCACAGTCTACCTGAATAAAGAATGAAGAACTATGCAGCCAAATCGGACATCTGACTGTTGACAAATGGTACAGTGAGAAGCAAAAGTCTGTTCCAATGACCAAGTTGCAGCTCTACAAATGTGCAGTAGAGGCACTTGAGCCAGAAAACCTGCAGAGGCTGTAAGTGATCTAGTTGAATACACTAGCACCCTGCTTGGCAGTTACACTGGCCATGTCATGCCACATATAGGAGGAAATCCATGATGAGATTCTTTGAGATGAGACTGGAAGGCCCTTCATCCTGTCCACGACTGCCATGAACAGTTATGAGGATGTCCCAAATGATTTAGTGCCATCCAGGTAAAACGATAACGCTCTCCAAACATCCAATGTGTGCAATTTCTCCTCATCCTCACAAGCATGAAGCTTAGGAAAGAAATATTGCCTGATAGACATGTGAGAAATGACTTTGGTGAGAAATATTGGATGAGGGTTTAAGTATACCTTGTCCTTGTAAACAACTGTATACAGTGGGTCAGATACCTGGCTCTCAATTCTCCTACCACAAAAAAGACCACCTTCACTGGAAGATGAAGCAACAAACAGATAGCCAGCTGTTCAAAGAGTGGACCCATTAACTTTGTTAACACCAGTGTGACATTATCCAGAGTAAAATCTGGACTGATGGACAGCTGTGTCCCCTCAATTCTCCAACCTGGGGTGCCTCTGACACTGCTTCGCTGCGAGAGCCACCACTTCTAGTCTGCTCACACACAGTCTCCAGCATGTAAATCACTCCCAGGTATATTGGATGAGTGCTATAGCCAGCCACTCATAGATTACACTGTAGGGCAATATCAGCAAACTCCCAGTCCCAGACGTTCCCCCAGAAATGTGTGTTTTGTACTGCCCAGCACCCTCCTGGACAATACAAGCACATACAAAGTCCATCATTTCATCAATAGAAAATGATATGCACAGATCCTGTTATCTCAAATGGAGTTTCCCAGACCCTTCGGTCCAAGCACACTGGTTTAGATTAAACAATACAAGATTTTAAGTGGTTACAAGTAATGAGGCATAAAAGTCAGAATTGGTTACAGGAAAATAAAAGATAAAACACAATTAATATCTGACTTAACAAGCTAAATGTACGCAAAGCAAAGGATTATCTCACCAGATGCTTTAGGAGTCTTACTGGATGGACTCCTATCAGCCAGGGACCCCCCCACAGTTCAATGTTACTTTCTTGTCCTTCAGGTGTGTTGATGCCATGAGTAGAGAAAAGAAGAGGAGTATTTTGGGGCATCTGTTCCCATTTCTTATTGTTCTCTTTTTCTTTGAAAAATCACCTCCAGCTGAGGTTCAAGAGACAGACGGTCTGGGGGACGAGAACCTCCAGCTGTTTCTTTTCCAAAGTGTTGATTTCTCACTCACACCCTTTTTCCTGCTGAAAAATGGCCACTTAAGCAGGTGATAGCCTATTTGATTTTATTGCCACCTGGCTGAGGCATTAGTTTGCCCTTTGAGGAACTAGTTTGTGCCCGCTTTTCTAAACTTGGAATGTCTCTCAGTAATGTTATATGGTAGAATCTTATAACTTTACATACAATGTTGCCACACATATTTTACCAGGACAATCATGATCAGCAACTTCTGAGTTTTCAAATGGTACCTCACAAGGCATACTTTGTACAAAATCCATTATAGTTTTGTAAAAAGGGTGAACATAGGGATACAGAATGTCACAACCAGGCTTAAGTCCCAAGGGGGAACAGGATTATGTGGGAACCCCTACCCCCTAGATTGATCATGCTGTTGAGGCACAGAGCCAACCCCTCGAAAGGGAGATCCTGAATGGTTTGTTGGACCTCCTGTGGAAGACCTGATGACTGGAGCCATCAAAACCCACGCATGGCTATGGCAGATGCCATGATTCTGGCTGACTCTCTTTTTCCCCAGCAGACTGATGACCAACTGCATAGTCTCAAGGACTCTAGGGCTACACTGAAGTCTTTGGGGATTTATACATCGCTCCCAAAGAAGACACATCTCTGCCTTCAGTCGTTGCAAGCTTATCAGTCCTCTGTATTTCAACAGCGACAGCTTCTATCCCCAGGCCAGACACATACAATCCAACCTCTGACTCCAAACCCTAGTCAGCCGACCAGGGAGGATGGTATCCTTCAGCACCAAGGATCTATATCAAAACTTCAGAAACGATGGTACCTAAGACAGCATACTCGGCTTGCCATTTGACAGCTCTCTCAGGCCCACGTGATCCGTTGGGCCTGAGCTTGGTGGCTAACCTGAGTCTCCACTGGAGCCACAATGTCCACACTACTATTTTTAGAGTGCTAGCTCAAGCCAAGCTAGCGTAAGGCTGTCCACCTGGGCTTGGAGGCTCATTCCCAGGTGCAGTGTAGATACACCCTTAGAATGCTATTATGGCCTATCATGAGACTATCTTCAGGGAAGCAAAACTACACGTAAATAATTTTCCCTTGAGGATTAAAAATTACAACTTAGATATGCAGACTGAAATTCATCCCAAGAAAGGATTTGAGAATTCTGTACATTATGGATCAATAAGGACAGTTTTAGGGATACCGAAAATGGAAATTTTTCTTAACATCAAGCAGATTATTTTAACATTTGTAAGAAAAGACTTGTAATTGTCAGTCAATCACTGAATACCTGACAATAGAGTTTGGTTGTGCAGCATGACATTCCATTCCTCCCACCCTCTCCAAGCTAACAATTCTAGTAATTTTTTTTAAAAAGTGTCTATTTCCTGTAATTTTGGTTACTTTAGTGTACAATTATTTTACATTTTTATGATGCCACTGGGGTGCCATTACAAATATTTTTTATGCATTTAAACCAAGGAAAGATATTTAAGTAATAGTTTCTCTTAAGGAGAGATTGTCAACCCTGTTCTGAACATACACAATCTTTCTTTAAAGCAATCTAGAGATTTATTTCTCCCTGTAACCATAGAAATTAATCTTGGCTTAGACAAAATAGCATAAAATACCATCATTTAATGAAAATCAGAACACTGCTATTGCAAATGAGGGTTGGTATTTTTTCTTTAATTGAACAGAAAGTTCTGTATGTAGTCATAGGATTTTACTTGATGGGCTGCTTCTTACAGCTTAATTGTACCCAATTAACCAATTTCAACAAAGCATTTAGATTTCCATGCATTTTAATTTTACTCTAAAAGGGCGTCAATCAGAAAGAAAAAAGTCATTACAAAAAACTGTGTTGTATAGGAGAGTTCTTTTAATGATGTCAAGCAGCCAAGAAAAATTACAATTACATTGTGAGGTTAGTGAGAAAACAGCACAAAAAGGCTTTTAAGTATGATAGACAAGACGCAACCACAGACTGAGCAACATATTTATGTCAGCATGACTATAAAATGACAGGACGTTATGAAAAACAATTTTCATCCTGGAATAGAAGTATTTACAAAGTTTCATGCACCAGTTCTGTATAGGGTTGCCAGGGGAACCTGGCAGTGTCCAGTCAGATGTACTGACCGGACACCAAAAGTCTGGTTACCGCAAGTGGGAGAGGCGCCGGGTCATCAATCCATGCCAGCCCCTGCTCAGCCGGGGCCGCCTCCTACCTGCATCTAGTGGGCAGGCAGGCTCCGCATCAGGCTGCAGCTCCAGAGCAGAGGGAGCATAGCTGAGGGGGGAGAGAGGGGGAAAGGAGGTGGAGTGGATCTAGCTCTGAGGAAGGGGGGACACACACAGCAGTGAGCGATGGGGTAGAGAAGCAGAGAAACAAGTGGGCAGTGGGGCCTGGAGGAAGAGGCGGAGCAGGGGCGGGGCCTTGGGGGAAGAGGTGGGGCAGGGCCTTGGGGGTCCAGCTGTCTGTAATTAGAAAGTTGGCAATCTTAGCTCTGTAAACTACAAAGCCCCAACAAGTAGCACAATGTCACATAAGGAACTATAAGATTAAAGGAATTACTTTTTTATAGCTTGGTTAAAAGAGAACTAAGGGGAACATAACTATCTATTATTTTTTCGGCAAGGGAGAAAAAGTAATTGTTTAGGTTCATACAAGGGAGCATAGATAGGTTTGATGTTATAAAACCAGAGAAAGGAAAATGTAGCAAAAATACCAGAAAATATTCCCACTGAGGCATATTAGATTGGAATAGTTTCCCAAGGGAAGTGGGGAAAGCCACTTAAATTTGACTGGAAAGGCCCCGGAAAACATACAGCAGGGAATAATTTTAAACTCACAGGCAGCTGTCCCCAGTAGTCTTTTCCATTTCTAATTTATATGGATTTTATGATCAAGTCCATTGTACGTAGACTTACAAGGATTAGATTTTTGTTGGTCAATGTCAATTTCACAACATACACAAATGAATAATATTTCCATTAATAATAATGAAAATTTACAGATAGGCAAAGTAAGAAAAATGCTTTTTCAGACCTTAGAGTTTGATTTTCTTACAGCTTAGATGTGATGTTGACAATTTGTGTTTTAACAGTTATAAAGCTTTAATTTTTTAATATCAACATCTGTTGAGATTTAATATTTATCTAACACTTCCCCTATAATCTCCCACAACTTTCAATTTAAACTTTGAAAATTTAAATCAATAGAAAAAAATGCTTGACATAATTTTGTGCAACTGTGAAAATTAAACTAATAAAAATTTTAAAAGCTTAAAAATAAATATAGATATCAAAATTATAAAAAAAAAATAAAAATCAAATTCTGCCAAGCCCAATTACAAGACACACTGTTTTCTACCTGCACACACTCCTTCCATCTGAGCCTACCCAAGTAGATACTAAAATCCTTTTAGCCCTTCAACAGGTCAAGTCTTTATCAGACACAATGTATTATTAGCTTGTCAATAATCATACAACATACTTAGGGACATGTGTTGCAGAAGGATGGAATGACATTTGCAATGCACTGAGTCCGTCACTGGACTATCGTCAGCTATATTAATGAGAAAATATCAGAACACTTTAGAAAAATAATTTCAGGTCTTTCTCTTGGCTGGGAGGCCTACCATAATTAGAACCTCAAGGTTTGGGATTAGGAATATTTTGCTGTATTATCTCCTGATTGTTCTAAACTTTCATATAAGCTTAAAATATGGCTTTAATTGGCGTTTGTATTAGGGCTGTCAAGCGATTAAAAAAATTAATCGCGATTAATCGTGCAATTAAAAAAATTAATCATGATTAATCACACTTCTAAACAATAATAGAATACCATTTATTTAAATATTTTTGGATGTTTTCTACATTTTCAAATATATTGATTTCAATTATAAGAGAATACAAAGTGTACAGTGCTCACTTTATATTTATTTTTATTACAAATATTTGCACTGTAAAAAACAAAAGAAATTGTATTTTTCAGTTCACCTAATACAAGTACTGTAGTGCAATCTCTTTAGCGTGAAAGTTGAAGTTACAAATGTAGAATTATGTACAAAAAAACTGCATTCAAAAATAAAACAATGTAAAACTTTAGAGCCTTCAAGTCCACTCAGTCCTATTTCTTGTTCAGCCAATTGCTCAAACAAGTTTGTTTACATTTGCAAGAGATAATGCTGCCCACTTCTTGCTGACAATGTCACCTGAAAGTTCTCGTGGCACTGTTGTAGACGGCGTCGCAAGATATTTACATGCCAGATGCGCTAAAGATTCATATGTCCGTTCATGCTTCAACCACCGTTCCAGAGGACATGAGTCCATGCTGATGACGGGTTCTGCTCAATAACAATCCAAACCAGTGCGGACTGATGCATTTTCATTTTCATCATCTGAGTCAGATGCCACCAGGAGAAGGTTGATTTTCTTTTTTGGTGGTTCGGGTTCTGTAGTTTCAGCATTGGAGTGTTGCTCTTTTAGGGCTTCTGAAAGCATGCTCCACACCTCATCCCTCTCAGATTTTGGAAGGCACTTCAGATTCTTAAACCTTGGGTCAAGTGCTATAGCTATCTTTAGAAATCTCACATTGGTACCTTCTTTGCTTTTTGTCAAACCTGCAGCGAAAGTGTTCTTAAAATGAACGTGTGCTGAGTCATCATCCGAGACTGCTATAACATGAAATATATGGCAGAATGCAAGTAAAATAGAGCCGGAGACATACAATTATCCCACAAGGAGTTCAGTCACAAATTTAATTAACATTTTTTTTTAAATGAGCGTCATCAGCATGAAAGCATGAAGGGGTATACAAATGTTTAGCATATCTGGCACGTAAATATCTTGCAACGCTGGCTACAAGAGTGCCACAAGAACATCTGTTCTCACTTTCTGGTGACACTGTAAATAAGAAGAGGGCAGCATTATCTCCTGTAAATGTAAACAAACTTGTTTGTCTGAGCGATTGGTTGAACGAGAAGTAGGACTGAGTGGACTTGTATGATCTAAAGTTTTGCATTGTTTTGTTTTTGAGTGCAGTTATGCAACAACAAAAATCTACATACGTAAGTTGTACTTTCACAATAAAAAGATTGCACTACAGTACTTGTATGAGGTGAATTGAAAAATACTGTTTCTTTTGTTTATCATTTTTGCAGTGCAAATATTTGTAATAAAAAATAATAAAGTGAGCAGTGTACACTTTGTATTCTGTTTTGTAACTGAAATCAATATATTTGAAAATGTAGAAAAACAACCTAAAAATATTTAATAAATTTCCATTGGAATTCTATTGTTTAACAATGTGATTAAAACTGTGATTAATCACAATTAAGTTTTGAGTTAATCGCGTGAGTTAGTTGCGATTAATTGACAGCCCTAGTTTGTATAAATTTTTTCTTTCTTTATATAGGAATTAGATACAGTGCTCTGGTCAGCTAATTTCTAAGTTATTATCTACAAAAAAAACCTAGAGTTTTCAGGTGATTAACCTGGAATCATGGTTAAAGTTGTCCCCGCAAATCTGAAATGATGCTCCTGCCCAGCTCTGGGAAGGGGGAGAGGCCCACAGGAGGCACTGAAAGACGGCTGGCGCAGCATCCGTGGCCTGCACCAGCAACCCTGCCACTGTGAGAGAGCAATACTGCCCCCCACCTCCAGTGGGTACTCCCACCACAGGTACCCCCTTCAGCACCCACAACTGTACTCACTCCAGCGCCCCCCAAATATCCCTCCCAGTACACAGACACCCCTCAACTACTGCCTCCAGTGACCCTTAAATGTACCCCCTCCCCCAGCAGTGTCCTCTATTTGGGAACTTGAAATATGGTACGGCTAGGGGTTGCTCCATTCTCACGGCCTCGGTTGCCGGAGCTGGTGGGACAGGGCAGCCCAGAGGAGAAAGGGACGGTTCCGCTCTGCACACAGGGCATGTGGGGAGAGTGACCTGGCTGCAATGGCAGGTCCCTGGGTTGTGAGCAGGGTGTGACCAGGCTGCTGAAAGGCAGGTACCCAAGTGGGATGAGTACTCCAGGGAGCACCTTGCATAGCATCTCATGGCAGCCAGGCTCTGTGGGCAGGGGGCAGCACCAGGGGGCGTTGCTGGCCAGCACCGGGCTCCTTCGGGGCAAACGCAAGAGCATATCAGGGGTGCAGCTTGGAGCTGTGCCGCCCACCCTGCCTGGGGAGCATCCAGCCATGCAGAGGTGGCAGAGAGGGCTGCCGGGCAACCATACAGCACCCCAGCTCCCAAAACATGGACAGCCAGGGACTCAAGTGGCCTGGGTGCCTCCCACCAGTTTCCAATCTGCTGGCTCCTGGCAGGTGACGACAGTTTTCAAACTGTGGGACGCATCACCCTAGGAAGGTGCTCCCCACAGTTTGAAAACCTCTGTGCTAAATGCAAGGCAGAAATCGGGGGGGGGGGGCGGGGAGAGAAGGGGGGTGTGATCCCACATGACCCCCCCATGTCACCTCTAGGGGGCATAAATATGCTTGCTCACCCCGGGCTCTAAAATGCTTAGTTATGGATCTGATGGCAGTGCTGGGAATACACCCCTCTTCTCTGATTCCTAGCCCAATGTCTTATCCACTAGATCATGCTACCTCCCACAGTTTGGTTGTCAGAGCACATGCCCAGCCCCAAGCCTCCAGTGAGCACCCCCAACTCATAGCACCATGTAGCCTTTTGGTAAGGGAGGAAGCAAATGAAGGAAGTAATTGGGGATGAAATGCAAACAAGGTAGTAAATAAGAACAGAAAGCAAAACAACAAAAATGAAAAGAAGGGTGGAGGGGAGGCACAAGAGAAAGGAGTGGGAGTGGATAGAAACAAGTAGACATTCCGCAGCTGAACTGGGGCATAGCACAAGTGCATATGGCAGGGGCGAGGAAAGGGACTCTCATTCAACATTCTATACAAAGCGGCCTCCGAGAAGGAAAGGATGATGGGGAGTAAATGTCATTTTACTTCCATCTTTTGTTGGGGTTTGTGTCCCTTTTTTAAAATTCTGCAGAGTGGGTGATGATCTGAGCAGTGAGAAGAGGGAGTGGATGAGTTAATGGGAACACAGGAGTGGGGGGAAAAAGAGCAATACTGTACTAAACAGTGAGGGAGGGAGGGAAATAGTAAGAGAAGTTGCAGCAGAGGGACTGTGAGCAAGGACTGAGTGTTGGCAAAAACAATCAAAAAGAAATAAATCTAAATGATCACTTAGACAAGATTTGTATTAAGTCAGTGTTGCAGAAGGAGGAGATATGAAAAGTCTGCAGTTATTTGAATGTATATACCAAGGATGGGGGAAGAATTACTTGAGTTATACAGAGAGATATTCACAAAAGGCAAAATATAGGCTGGATATCAGGAACAAATGTGTGACAGTGAGCTCTACTAGGCTGTGAAGCTGGCAAGGGAAGGGGAAGATTCCTTATCATGTTAAACTAAATCAACATAAATCAGATTAAAATAGAACTAAGAGTGCCCACACATGGGTTTGCACTGCTATAACTAAATCAATTTAAATATCACACCTTTAATCAAAGGTGTGCAACTCTGAATGTTGGGAAAATAAAAACAGAAAAGCAAGGGCTGAGAAAGAGAGGAAGGGAGAGGAGAACAAACAACAAGGAAGGGAAAGGGATTTCTACAGCAGATTAGGGTTTTCATTCATACACACCATCCTCTTTTTCATATCATCATCCTAGATAATTATTCACACAAACTGGAAAAATGAAAGACTGCCGTTTGATGCATAGGGAGGATAAGAACATTGGCCAGAGATCTGCAGGCCACTAAGTCATCCCCACGCCAATTTTTAATTATTTTATTGCTCAATTAAATGAGTGTTTTTTAATTCCATGGTGCATGCTAATAGAAAAGGAAGTGCAGAGAAAGAAAAACAATATCAGAAAGGGTCTGAATGGACCACAGACAAAAGGAGACTCAAGACAGGAATATACTGAAACAAAGCCTACATGAAACACAGACTGCAACAGAACCAGACATGAAAAAGAGTGTGATAGAGCAAATAGAGCCAGAAATAAAAGCACACACAATTAGAGAAAGAACAAAAAAATCAAGAATTAGAAATAAACCAAGAAAAATATGGGACAGAAAAAAAAAAAAGAGACCCCCTAAGCAAGCATGAAATAGAGGAGAATGGGATGACTATTTAAAAGGATAATAAGCAGTAAGGAGGAATCCAGACATTGTAGTTTGTTACAACATTTTACTTTAGATTTAGAAGTGACACCACCAAGAAACCAGGGTCATATTTTCAACATTTAGTTGAAGGGATGCAGCTAAACCAAAAATGTGAGCACTCTGAGTGATTCTGAATCCATGTACGGTATCTCGATCACAAATTAGGTCTGGAAAATGTGGATGCAACTGCAGGAAGAGAACTATGAAAATCTGGTCCAAAATATTACAACGGAAAGATTTCCAAGGGGGCGCAGAGGACATTTACCATCACTTTTAAAAACAAACTAAAAAACCCATCAACACTAGAATTGCTCCTTTTAAAAATACAGTTGTTCATTTTTGTACACCTGCTTTACAAATATCAAGAGTATGTAATCAAGGAAATGATGAAACATATACCAGGTAGTATCAGAATGAAATGTAACCTGGTTTCCTAATATGGATTCCATAACTATGTTGTATCATCTACACTACAAACAAAAATTGTGTTAACCCACAGACAACCTGAATCACAGCAAACAATTGTGCACTGGCACCAATAGACTGGTAGTATAGATGGGGCCATAAGTAACCTAGTAAGTTGTATACTATGTATACAGTAAGTTGTATACCATAGCCTCAAAATGTCTTTTTTATTTGTTTCTAACTACCATAATGTCCATCACAATGGACAACCATTTTTGTTAAGTCTTAACATTCTACTAAGCTTCAGAACTAAACTACCCTGAGTTGCATGGAGGCTGCGAGACATCACAGACTTACTGATTTAGGTTGTCTACAAACTCAGGAAGACACTGCTTTAGTTTACTTTTAGAATAATCTCTTTGCAACCATGAAGAGCTAAAAAAATTATTTGTTAATAAAAGCTGAAGTTCTGCAGAACTATGAGATAAAAAAGAAAATTTTGGTGCATGCGACAGGGTTAGCACCACAGAGGTAGGAGATCTTTTGTATTTCTAACTGCTATGAACCTATACACTCAACTTTAATAACTAGAATCACAATTTTGAAACCGATGCCTAATACTAGGCTCCTGAATCAATGTTTTGCCTGATTTTCAACCTTGTTAAGTACCTGTAACTCCTACTGAAGCCAAAGGAGGGGAGACACAGGTTCTCAGCACGTTCTGGGAAAAACCTTTATAAAGGAGTAGCATAAATAATTCTGGCATTTCCGAACTTTTCAGAACTCAACTTTGCAACCTTAATGTTCTTTTAACATAATTTTTGGTGCGTAATATGGGTATATTACAATGGCATTTCTGGAATAATGTCTTAGGTATTATGTTTTGCTTAAAAAATTGGAAATATGAACACCCAGCTAATGAATGTGCACTACAATTAATTAATTTAGAAAACTGGCATCAAGCGACGTTTTCCAAGCTTATCAAGCATAGAGAGAGAATACATTTTGAACAACATAGACCCCAAAATATAACCTTCACCATTTATTAGACACCTCAATTTCATAGTCATTTAACATCTCAATCTTATCAGTTTTTCCTGGCTAACAGGTGTTTGTTACCAACAAGGAAAGTTATTTAAACATGAAAAAAGAAAAAGAAAAAAGCCCTATTGTTGCAATACATTAGAAAAGCTGATTATTCACTGGGAAGAGTCTGTCTTGTTTGTTATAAAATGGTAGCTGAGAACATGAGAAGTCATCACCAGGTTCATTCTTAACTACTAGTAATTACTCTGTACACCAACTACTACACAATACTGATTACTACACCATTATAAATCAGAAAGTTAAACTGGATGTGTCTATTACTATAGTCATATCCCTTTCTCTCACTATCTGCACACCAATAACTCCCTATAATTCATAATAATGTATGTTGACAAAGGTTATTTCTGCATGTTTCAGCAAAAGTTTTATGTATGAACATATGTTAAAAACACAACATTTATTCTTCACACTGTTGCCATCAATGTATGAAATGAATGAAATTACCTTGCCACCAAGAGTCATACTTGTTAGGATTATGTTCTGTATAGTAAAACAGGATCTGTTTGCATATTGTATATCATCCTTATTGTACAGACCACTTCCTAATTAATGGTTGCATATATACGCCACTTTATTAATCACTCAGACTGTTAGGATGGAAATATTACTACTATCCGATACAGCACACACCATGTATTTCCCAAAGATAAGATAATGAACTGGTGATTTATATACTTTGTGAGCTGATAACAAAAGTTGTCTGACCTAGGACTTGGCAGCCATGGACTCTCTATTAACTACTACAGTGGAGCCTGTTCTTTGAGTATTCTTATGTGACTGAACATATAGCCCATTTACTTTGGCTATAATCTGCTTTTATCCAGAATCCCATCTGAAACAAACAAATAGGAGAAATATCTGAATTTTTTAATCCTGGTTTCTGATCAGTGCCAATAGGCAAGTTAGGCAACTGAAAAGCCTATCATGATTATATTTTTCAGAATAAACCAACAATTATTTTCTCAGGATGTAATGTCTATTTATGTGACTGCACAATAGAATTTAAAAACATTGTTACAACTCTTCAAAACTTAATCTAGTACAGCTTAAAGTCTCAACTAAAAGCTCCACTGTAAAAAAGACACAGAATTGTAACAGCTGATTAACAAAAGCTTTTGTTGCACTTCAAATGTGTTAACTCAATATTGAGAAAATAAAATACTAGGTCTCCATCCTGCAAAACTCTTACTACTAGGTGCAGATTTATTAACTTTAAAGGGATTAAGACCAGTAGCTAGCTCTGTGCCTGGCAACAAGAGCTTTCATGATCTGGCAACTAGGTAACAAAATGAATCCTTTAAGAGCTATCAAACAAAAAAAAAAAAAAAAAAAATTAGATATAAATTCAAGTTTTAGACTGCGGTCAATTGAGGTCTAGACAAAACCCTACATTTGTTCACTGCCTAGTCTCCAGTCTGCTCCAAGTTTGAAAAGGTAATTGAACTCTGTCTGTAATTACTGGATTAGACACAGATGGGCTCTGTACATTTCAGGGGGGAAAGCACTGTTTTGATTCATTTTATGATTGCCTGTAAGGTTGAACTTTTCAAAATGTACTTTCATCTGTTAAATGGTTTCTCAAATTCCCAGGGGTATATCTTCAATAACTGATGTTTTAAGCAATTTGGGCCTATCAGATCCTGTCTTTGAATGTAATAAGCTGCCCATTTTCTAGTATTATAAACGTGCATGTAGGTTAATAGCTACATCTCTCACATATTTTCAAAATTGCACTTTTTTGGAAAACTGAAAATTTTACTCAGCAACTGGTATATAGAAACTCTTAGAAATGCTATCTTTTAGGGTGAAAAATATCTACACAGGAATCAATAAATTATCCAATTAAACCATGAATGCTCTTACTCATAACAGCAGTCAGATCAACTCCCTACAGTAATTGATAAAAGATAGGCTTTTCAGTAACTGATAAAACTTCTCTTCTAGGCTCCAATTCAGTAAGGTATGTAAACACATTCCTAATTTTAAACATTATTCACATGCTTAAAGTTAGACATGTGCTTAAGCATATTACAGAAATGGGTCTTAAACACATTTTAACAGTGAGGTTTCCCTTCCAGTGAACCACCCCATCCCTCAAATCAACAAGAAAAATTGTGGAACATGACATGCCATCTGCTGACCATCACTGTTTACTTTGCTTGTATTTCATGAGTGAAATCCTGTCCTCACTGAAGTCAATGGTAATTTTGCCACTGACTTCAATAGGTCCAGGATTTCGTCAATCCTTCCCCCGTAACCCTTTGATTGTCTTGTCTATTTAGATTGTAAGCAGTTCACGAAAGGGACTATCTTGCTTCCTGTTATTCTATGTCTGTTAGTGCCCAGCACAGTGGAGCCCTGATTTTGGTTGGGAACTCTGGCCATTACCGTAGTACAAATAATAAATAATAATTTAACAATAACCAATCAGAATGCTATGTAGCAGCAAAGACTGCAGCCTCAACACATAAAGGGAAAGATTCTTTAGGACAGATTTTTATATTTTACTATTAATATCTCAGAAGTTGCACTTCAGCCTTTTTGTTCTATATAATAATCTTCCAACTAGAATACGAATGAGTTGTATATGAGCAAAAATACATGTAGGTCCTTATCCTGTGAAGAGATCTGGCTGTGCAGACCCTTAGGGTACGTCTTCACTACCCGCCAATCTGGCGGGTAGTAATCGGTCTATCGGTGATCGATTTATCACGTCTCGTCTAGACACGATAAATCGGTCCCCGAAAACGCACTCCCCGTCGACTCCAGAACTCCACCAGAGCGAGAGGCGGTAGCGGAGTCAACAGGGGAGCCGCGGCCATCGATCCCGCGCCGTGAGGACCTGAGGTAAATCGATCTAAGATACGTCGACTTCAGCTACGCTATTCACGCTGAAGTTGCTTATCTTAGATCAATTCCCCCCCACCCCAGTGTAGACCAGCCCTTACACTCAAGCAATTGCTTTTGCAGGATCAGACAAGATTGTCTACATAGGGAGTTATTCTGGAATAGCTATTCCTAATTTCCATGTGTGGATGCTCTTATTCTGGAATAAGAGTGCTTTATTACACGTTATCTTAATCCTTTGAAATAAGGCACTCTTATTCTGGAATAAAGTAGACATAATCAGGCATAGTTAATACACTGAAAGTGTAAATTTTGCCTTATTTCACATTAATTTTTGTAGACAAGTCCTAGGACAGTATTTCATCAAAGATTTAGGATCTAAGCACTGGTAATAAGGATAATATCAAATATGTTAATGTAAACCCTCTTGTCTCCATACAGGACGCTGAGAGAGGCTGGAAAGTATGGCATTTACTCAGGGAACTTCAAATGTTTAATATTTTAATCATGTTACTTTCAAATGATTCTTCTCATTAAGGGACAAACCCTGGTTTTATTGAACTTCGAGGTAGCTACTACAAAAGCTTAAGTGGAAAGATGCTTCAGAATATACAAGAATAATTGTTCATCATACAACTTCTATGACAAAAACGTACCAATGTCCTAATGCATGGATTGTGTAATATATAGTGACAAAGTCCCATTGAAATCAGTAAGATTCTACTAGTATATTTCAATGTTAATTTAATTGCTGCACAATATGGATAAAGTAGTTGTTGTTATGTTTTAGGAATTAAAAAGTGTTCTGTCCACGGAACAAAATTAAACACAAAGCAAAAAAAAATTCAAAAAAATATGAAGAATCTTAAAAGATCTTTTACTTTCTTTTTTGTAGTCATAGTTATTTAAAAACACTGACAACACTGCCACCCTTAGCCAAATTCAGCCCTCAGATGTGCATGAATGACGCCTATTGGTGTTATGGCAACTATTCACATGCACTCCAGAGCAGATTTAGACAATGAATATTTGTAACCATATTATTTCCTAGATCTCTCCTGGGTGCTTTTGACTACATTTCATTACAACTGGAATAATGTTCATATGACTATCTATATGGGGTAACATTGTTAAAAATAAATATATAAAAATACACCTCCCCCCCATTTTAGGAAACAAAGGAAAAGGCTTCTTTTCAGCCCATCATTCTTAAGGGGAAAAAAACTCTCTTTTTAAAAAAATGTATGTTTTATTTTTCCTACAAAAGAAAATTATGCTAAGCGGTATTCCAAATGGACTGTGTGAACTCACAAACTACATCTAAAACTACTGTAATTTTCCATGACAGGGACAATAAATTTTCAAACAATGCTACCATCATAGACCACAGTATAGTGCACTTTATATGCCATGAAGCATAAGAATGGTAAATATGAAATAAAATGATATGCAAGGTCAGATTTTATTCAAACTGTTTAATTCTTAGATAAGTTCTTACAGTGTTCTCTTGATTCTTTACACCTTTGATTCTGTGATCAAAACACAGATGCAGCATCTGTGTTTTCATAAGTGTTTCCTATCTGTAATATTATACAATAGGTTTTTAAGCAAGGCGAGAATTTAATGTTAGGAAACTGAAAGAATATCATTGAATAAAACAAAATTCATATTTTAATGAGCCAGTTGTACTTATTTTATTGCAGAAATTGAATATCATGATCTTTTTAAGAGAAATGAGAAGTAGAATACACGAGAAAGGGATACCTGATACATGTATGAAACTGAGATGGTATAAAGACCAAAGCAGTTCAAAGGATGTAATTATTTAATTCCCCCACCCCGCTCGCTTCCCAACTCAAATAAAATGATTAAATACTCTTTGGATTTGAGTATCTCCACTGATATTTATGTAGGAAGAAACCACAATACCAAACTATTACAGAAAATAAAGCTCTCTTAATTCACAAAGGTAATTTCTACAACTGATGGTTAAACTAGTTATAAGACTAAATTCAAGACTGGTACGGCTACATTAGAAATGCTTTAAATTAATGCATCATTGCTTACTTCTCTTATTATTAAAACGAAGACAGAACATTCATAGATTCATAACTTCTAAGGCCAGACTAGAACATTATGCTTGTGATCAGAAGAAGGATGGTCCCAGGGTTACTGCACTTGCCTGGGTCTCGAGAGACCTGGGTTCAATTCTTTGCTCTGCCACAGACTTCCTGTGAGACCTGGAACAAGTAATTTAATCTCTCTGTGCCTCAGTTCTACATCAGTCAAGTGGGAATAATAGTAATTCCCTTCTTACATGGGTGTTACGAAGATAACTACATTAAAGACAGTCGGACATTCTGAATAATAATGGGGACCGTAGTACCACAGGCACATAGATGTAGTTTGACCTGCTAAATAACACAGGCCAAAGAATCTCACACAGTAACTCCTACATCAGGCTCACACCTTCTGGCTGAACTAGAGCAGACCTTTTAGAAAGATATCCAATCCTGATTTAAAAACTTCAAGAGATGAAGCGTCTACCACATCTCTAGGTTTCAAAGATTAATTGCCTTCATTGTTAAACATACGCACTTTATTTCTAGTCAGAATATGTCCAACTTCAGTTTCCAGCCACTGAATCATGTTATGCCTTTGAGAGATGAAAGAGCCCTCTACTATCACAAATCTTCTTCCCACATAGATGCTTCTACATCATGATCGAGTCACCTCCGAACCTCTTATTGGATAAGCTAATAGATTGATTTAATTTAGTATCTCACTGCAAGACAGGTTTTCCTGATCTCAGATGATTCTTGTAGCTCTTTTCTGAACCCCTTCCAATTCTTCAACATCCTTTTAAAAGTGTGAACACAAGAACTGGACAGAGTATTCTACTGCCTCATTAATGCCATATGTAGTGACAACAACATCTCCCTACTTCTACTCAATATTTCCCTGCTTATTTTATTAAACTAGATTTTTAAATTAAATCTTAGGGTTTAAAAACGTAATATCATTATTTCGGTTTCTTCAATGAGTACAGCTTAAATGGGCCAGGTTCTGCTCTCACGTACTTCCCGATGAAGTCAATAAAAGCAGTATTTGCACATCTCCCAGTACAATTTGGCCTACGAATCGCTGAACACATTCAATAAATCCTTTAGATAATGAAATCTGCTGTACTCCAATTTAAATCTACATGGTGAAACTCTTCGCCTCCCCGAATAATACAACAAAAATTATACTATATATATTATCCAGGTGGATCTAGCTAGAGTACAATATAGAATAAAAGCTGAAGAAAAAAGAAATGAAAAATAATCAAAAATTTGTAGCTATCATTTAAAAATAAAACCTTTGTAACCAAGTTCTGAAAGAATATCCCAAGAACACGCACATCTGTTTAATATTACAAGCCAACTGTCAACATCCTAAGTGAAGTTTTAATTTAATATTTTTTCTTTCTTGATGTTTTACCTTTAATCAATGCCTCGTGAGAGTATCAGCTTTCTACAAGAAACTGTTAAATATAAAGAAATGTTATTGTAGCATGTTTATAAAATCATAGTTCGAGAACTTTTTATTTTTCTAAAACCTGACCACAACTTAATTATCCGCAGGACATTCCAAACTCACAATTGCAAGCTCCAGTTCCCAAGCAATTTTAAACAATATCTACTGTACAGGACATAGGGTATTCCAAATACCACAACATGGTTATATTTCCAAAAGTCAGCATTAGGGCCCTTAGACCTGGTTTTTATTTTCAATAAATATTTGTTTCTCCACAAATCTTTAAATGGTTATCATCATGATCACGTTTTTATTTCACATGTCAGTTTGCTATCTCAGTTATTTGTTTTTACAATTAAAGTAAGCTAGATTTTTCTATCCTTGCATAATATATTACCTCCAGTTCAAAGAGTTTTGTAAGATACCTATTCAACTCCCACCTCCATTGCTCGCACTCTTCCCCTAATCAAATAAAAATAAAAAAAACCTCCCAGGCATAAACTTTGTAAACCTGGAGTTAAATTTGAAAGAATGTATCACTTAGTTCAGCCAAAAAAAACCTCTTAAAAGAATGCTGGAGTTTCCTCAAATGACAGAAACACTAGAAAGCTTGGAAATTCCAAGTTAAATTTCCACTTTACAACAACTTCCAAACTATCTGAAGGTATGCAAATACACACACAATCCAATTACTCAAACAACCTTAGCTCTGCATGCATAGTGCCAGTCTGAAAACAACCAGAAATTCTGAGACTGCGTCATGAGCGGTGGTTGGAAATTTTCCAACAAAACGTTTTTCCATCAGAAAATGCTGATTCTTCACATTTGAAATTCTCCATGGGAACATGTCAGTTTCTACAAAAATTCCAACAGAAACTTGTCTGGTTTCTTGCTCACTCACCCACCCACCTCCCTGTCTCCTCAGAAACCCACCTGGTGGGATGCTACGGGGTTGGAGCTCTCCAGCAGCTCACCTGATGGGCTACTGCAGAGGCAGAGCTCACAGGCTGCCATGGAGCCAGGCATTCCAGTGTCCTGGGGAGGATATTCTGCTTTGAAAACACCGAAACATTCCCACAGTGGGAATATTTCAGTGTTTCCAAAATGAAATATTGCAGAATTTCACTTCCACAAAAAATGTCCAGGGTTTGGCTTTTCATCCCGATTCAGGATAACAAAATTTCCAAAACCTTGAAATTTTTTTACAGTAGTGAAATTCAGTTTGCAGCCAGCTCGAAGCCTTCTACATCAGAGTTTCAAATCTTTAGTGACCACAAAACATTAAGACCTTGCTCTTAATCTTAGTGAATCTGTCTGATTAACTGATATGCTTTTTCTCAGAGTTTCTGGGGGATACGGCTACACTGCACACTAAGTCCAGGCTCTGTCCCTGGTTTGAGCCCAAGTGTCCCTTCCGTCCATTTTGCAGTGTGGACACAGGTCACGCTGCATACCAGAATCAAATTAAATCCACAACACCCCAGGAGAAAAAACAGTCAACCAAAAAAGGAAATACCTGACAGATGGTGATTCTGCACAAGTTCATTTTTTCATATTCATCTACATCTAAGCACTTATATGGCCTCCAAGACACCTTAGTATGTATTAAAAATAGATAACCGGGTGAAAACATTTTTAAAAATTTCATCCATTGTGGGCTTCATCATGAGGACTTTACTTACCAGGAAAACAATACTTAGGAGGGGGATGGATTACCTTTAAATGTATTTGTTTTTTCAAAGGTGTGAGACAAAATATTTGTGTAAACAGAAGGCAGAAACTTAAACTTGAGTACATGAGGTACATGTGTTTGTACTGCTGTCCCTGCCCCCAAACAAAGGAAAAGATGGAAGCTGAGTCGGAATGAAAGGGTGAGAAGGGGCAAACAAACACCTGAAAGGTTGGCACCTGACAACTATGAAGTGTTATTTTTGGCAGACAGAAAGGTCTGCCACCACTGCCCTGAAACCAGGAAAACTTATGTTTTCAGTAAAGTAGCCACTATTTATCATTCTAAGCAATTATTTTAAACTGTAATATTTTAGTTATTAGAAACATTTTTCAAAAATTGTTGGCAACTCCCCTCACCCCACAATTTTCCCTTTAATTGCTCTAACTGCTAAAGATGTAATTCCAATCCTTGACCTATTATTCTCCACCTTGAAAAACGTTTTACAGTGTACTGGCATGGAGATCACAAGACAAAGAACATTACACAATATTTTACTGACATACAATATCTCTTCATCAATGCTGAAACAAAAAGAATTTTAATCCATTAGGTGCCAAAAAATACAAGGAAACAGCTTGACATTGAGATTTTACCCTAGCATCTAATTATGGCGATAAAAACAATTCCAAAGATACTGCAGCATAAATGTTACCTGAGCACATATTGACAGCAAATATTTATTACTATTTGTTTACATAATACAGTTTCTTTGGTTTTTCAGCTCTGAATGCCCACATCTTAAGTACTTCCTACTCACGTGCCTTTGTACTTGTGTTGAGAGAGAGAATACGACAACCAAAAAACTCCCATTTTGTTGCTGACAAAATTTAGTGTATAATCACTGCTAGAGTCCTAAACTACAGTAGCACAACTGTATTTCTGATAATATGGTAAAAGTTTCACAGCACAAAAGTTCCTAAGATCTATGATCTCTCTGACATTCTGTTAGTCAGAGAAAGGAAACCACTTCGGCCCGCCTCTGTATTCAGCAGATTCTATGGTGAACAGCATTCTACAAATGCCCAAGACAAATAGGGTATCCCTCCCTGCCTCATCATGATTTTTTTTTTTTACATCAACATAGTATAAAACTAAAATGTGGGACATATGCCATACGCACCTATAAAAGTACAGGCCCCTTATTTAAAATAAGAAAAGGGAGAAATGATAATCTTCAGATCTCTCCTGAAGAAGAAAAAGAGCTGAGGTATTCTCAAAGCAAGCAACATCTGGGGGGAAAAAAA
>NW_020664417.1:78677239-78718471 GCF_002925995.2 Terrapene triunguis
CATATTGGTGCACATAACAAAATTCATTCCGCACATGGACGTAAAAAATTAGATGGAACACTGGTGTTTGCCATCATCCATGTGTCTTACTAGTATGTGGAAGACCTTGACACGTCCCTTAAAAATGGAGTCTTCAAGGACCCCTACAAAGTGAACATATACTATTGTCTCAAACATCCTTCTTTTCAATTATTGGAAGGGAAAGTGAAAAACAAACTTGCAAATGTTCTGTAAAGTGGTAACACTGATATCCCGGGAAACCTAGCTGTGGTAACAATCTCTGTGAATAGTTGTGTTTCATTCCTATACCAATCCAGCAAATATTCATTGGTGATAAAGCTAAGCATCTTCCCCCACCTGTTCATGCTCTCTGTATGTGTGTGTATATATATATCTCCTCAATATATGTTTCACTCTATATGCATCCGAAGAAGTGGGTTGTAGCCCACGAAAGCTTAGGCTCTAATAAATTTGTTAGTCTCTAAGGTGCCACAAGTACTCCTGTTCTTTTTGCGGATACAGACTAACACGGCTGCTACTCTGATTCCCCATTTGGATATCTCTTAAAGCTTCTTGAATGTTTATGAATGTATATGTACCCATTGCACTGCACATTATTTCCTTAGCTCTACTATAATTTCCAGTTTTAATCATTATTGTGATTAATTAACCGATTAATCCTTTTTTGGGTATCCCTTAATACTTGGGAAATAAGAATTGTACTAGGGTGTGCGGGGTATTGATAATCAGAGGTTCACAGTCATGCTGGAAGGGCATAACGAGTAGGGTCCCGCAAGGATCAGTTCTGGGTCTGGTTCTGTTAGATAATGGCAGAGAGTACACTTATAAAGTTTGTGGACGATACCAAGCTGGGAGGGGTTGCAAGCAAGTGATTTGGAGGATAGGATTAATATTCAAAATGACCTGGACAAACTGCAGAAATGGTCTGAAGTAAATAGGATGAAATTCAATAAGGACAAATACAAAGTACTCCATTTAGGAAGGAACAATCAGTTGCACACATACAAAATGGGAAAGGACTGCCTAGGAAGGAGTACTGCGGAAAGGGATCTGGGGATCATAGTGGACCACAAGCTAAATATAAGTCAACAGTGTAATACTGTTGCAAAAAAAGCAAACCTCATTCTGGGATGTATTAGCGGGAGTGTTGTAAGCAAGACATGAGAAGTAATTCTTCCACTCTACTCCACACTGATTACGCCTCAACTGGAATATTGTGTTCAGTTCTGAGCGCCACATTTCAGGAAACATATGGACAAACTGGAGAAAGTCCAAAGAAGAGCAACAAAAATGATTAAAGGTCTAGAAAACATGACTTATCAGGGAAGATTGAAAAAATTGGGTTGGTTTAGTCTGAAAAAGAGAAGACAGAGGGGACATGATAACAGTTTTCAAGTACATAAAAGGTTGTTACAAGGAGGAGGGAGAAAAATTGTTCTTAACCTCTGAGGATAGGACAAGGAGCAATGGGCTTAAATTACAGTAAGGGAGGTTTAGGTTGGACATTAGGGAAAACTTCCTGTCGGTGGTTAAGCACTGGAATAAATTGCCTAAGGAGGTTATGGAATCTCCATCATTGGAGATTTTTAAGAGCTGGTTAGACAAACACCTGTCAGGGATAGTCTAGATAATACTTAGTCCTGCCATAAGTGCAGGGGACTGGACTAGATGACCTCTCAAGGTCCCTTCCAGTCCTATGATTCTATGAAAGGCAATATAAGCAAAATGCTTAACAGTCCAAATTGTAGCCACCATATGTTCTTTACACTAAGAATATTTCTGTTCTACTGTAGTTAATGCTTGAGATGCATAAACAATTGGGCTCCAATAGACAATTGAATTCCTGTAGTGACCAAGGGCAGCTGCCAGTGCTTCTTCTGTAGCAGCTTGTTCCAACACAAATGGTTGTGAATAGTCAGGCTGAACCAATACAGGAGCAGAGGCTAATGCCCATTTCAATTTAGTGACTGCTTCAGTCAATTGTAGGTTTGATTTCCAATATCTTTTTTAATTAAAGTATGTAAGGGAACAGCTATTTCTGCATATTCAGGTATAAACTCCTGAGAAAATCCTCTCATTCCCAGAAATTGCACTGTCTGTTTCAGTACAATTTAAATTCGTAATTTAACAAGCATTTTAGAAAACACTCCAACAAAACCATTTTGCAAAATATTAATAATATGCTTTTTCTTTAAACATTTTAACTGATTAATGTGGATTTTTAAGAATTTTGATGCCCCAAAGCTGGCAAGATATGCCATAGGGATAATAACTCATTCAGCTGAGAGATGAGCCATTTATAACTTTTCCCCTAAAGGGGATTATATTATTCTCTATATGCTCTATATTTTGTGCTCTTCCAGATTATTTGACAATTTTGCTATAGGGATTGTTACAGTTACATTATATATTGTTGTATTTATAATACTGATTACCAGAACAAAGGTTCTGATTGCTTAAAACAAAGGTGCTTACAATATATAAAGCAAAATATGAAGAAATAGCCCTACAACTTATAAACTTATTACAACTTAAAAATAAACCTAATAAAGCCCTTTTTTATCCATAACTGAAAATGTGTGATATATCAAAAAATAAAAATATATATTTATAATTATGCACAAATTAATTTTTGTTGCAAACATAAAACCCAAAATGAAAGAAAAAATTTAAAGCCCCAGTTTCCATTGCGGAGTGCCAGTCCATCGTGGTCCATCACTTTTGCTGCCATTCTTGCATCAGACCCGACCCTCACCCTGGCGAAGAGGGTTGCAGCTGTGGTGGTCATTGAAGCGAAAGCTCGGGCTTGGGAGGAGTTTGGAAAGACCACGGAGAATGACTGCCAGACGGCCTCCAAGGTGTTCTGGCAAACCATTCGTCGCTTTAGGAGGGGTCGGCGGGATGTTGCCCAGGCTGTTCTCAGCAAGAGTGATGAAACGCTGACTTTGACAGAGGAGATGGTTGAGAGGTGGAAGGAGCACTTTGAGGAGCTCCTCAACCCGGTGGACACGCCCTCCTTTCACTAGAGGACTGCACTGCACCACAGAGTCAAAAGCCTGGTCTACACTGGGGGGGGGGGGCAGTCGATCTAAGATATGCAACTTCAGGTACGAGAATAGCGTAGCTGAAGTCGACGTATCTTAGATCGACTTAGATTGACTTACTTTGCGTCCTCGCGGCGCGGAATCGACGGCCGCCGCTCCCCCGTCGACTCTGCTTCCGCCTCTCGCAGCTGTGGAGTTCCGGAGTCGACGGGGAACGCGTTCGGGGATCGATTTATGCTTCTAGACGAGACGCGATAAATCGATAGATCCATCACTACCCGCGGGTAGTGTAGATGTACCCAAAGAGGCTGAAGAGAGGTGGTTGTGAGAGAGGAAAGTGCAGAGAAAAGCACAGAAGGCCTCAAGCCTCATGTAGTTAACTGGCTTCATTCTCTGGCCCTGTGCCTAACACCTGCATTATAAGTGGCAAGGACTGTTGCTTGAGAATTAACTGTTTAGCCACTCACGATGCTTGATACACAGTAACTGAACTGCTTTGCCGATTACACCATAGTCTTTAGAGACGGTCGGCTGCCATATATATTTAATCAAAAGATTAAAATGTTGATTTTATGCATTCAATTGAATTTGAATTTCCATCCAAATAGAGCTTGACATAAAACAATCTCAAATAAAGAATTAATCCTCTTCTACTAAATAAGAAATTAATCATTCACCATTTTCTAACAATTTAAAAAAAAGAAAAATTAAGAATCTGAATAAATGTAAATTAAGCTACATAATTGTTTAAATAAATGTGTATAGATATAATGCATCCTCCTAGTTAGCAAAAAGAAGCACCAAATTTAGAGTAGAGGCCACATTTATGTTGATTTCAACATGTTTTAATGCTTACCAACTAATGAGAATCAACCTTTCTTTAGGAAAATAACGCTGCCCCTTTTTGATCTGAGCAGCTAGTCAAACTTTGGGGCCCTGGGTTTGTTCCAGCTGGGAGTAGAAATTGGTGATAGACAGGTATTTTGTTGATGCAGTTTGGTTTATTTACAAATGTGTTTCTGAATGCAGAAGGAATCAAGCAGGAAACAGCTTCTTTTCCTCACAGCACCAAGAGCACTCTTTTCATCCTGCACCCCTGACCCAAAAACCTCTCCCCAGTTTTCTTTCAAGGTCAAACACTGGACTTCCAGCTGCTCCTTCCAGCTATATCATTCTCTGGTCCTCTGTATTCTATCTATTTTCTCAAACTCTCTCACACAATACTCAGCAAACCCCGCACCCACCCATTCAGTCCAAACTCATGGGCAGGTTCACATAACCCTTTAATCGTAGGTAAGGGCTTGTGATTAATTTATTCTTATAGTTATGTTAATTCAAGGCTCAGTTCACACCCATCCTTCTCAGCAGGGTTTAACTCGACCTATAACAAGGGTTCACCCAGCTCATAACAGTAACTAAAAAGTACAAATGCAAAACACGATTATAATGGATTATTTAAATCAAGGTTTCCTGCTTGCTGATTTTAATCATGATTTAAATCGGTGATTTACATTGCTTTGATTTAAATAAATCCACCAACCAGAGTTACCTTGAGCACATCCCTCTGTTCTCTACATTGGCTTCCCATGGAATATTGAGTTGAGTTCAAGGTCTTGGTCCTTATCTTCAAGACACTCAACTGTCAGGGACCAGGATATCTAAAAGATTGTCTAAACTGTTGTGATGAGGAACATGGTTCAATTACTCTACTTTTCACACGCAGTGGAACTTTCTACCATAAGGGAAAAACTCATCTGTGCAGAACGTAGAGCTTTCTTGCAGACTGGTCCAAGACTGAGGAACAAACTTCCACAGAAAATAAGGACCATCACAACCTTCACCACCTTCTGCTCCAAGTGCAAGGCACACTTCTTTGATCTTGCCTTCTCTAGCATAAACACACAGTACCGTGTAATTATTTATAAACAAACAAGCCTACCTAAACAATACACAACACACAGAAGTTTGCCCCTGAGAAGAAGCTGAGAGAACAAACCATATATGACAGATGTTAGTTATGTTGCTTAATGAACTACTGGAAGGTGCTCTGACACATTGGTGACGGAAGGTGGTACAAGAACCTATAAGGAATCAAATAGACTGCAATAGGTCAGCCCTTATCAGTGAGCATCTCATATTTTCTGAAAACTACATTAAATATTTCATCTTTCTGACATGGATATTTAGTGTTCCATAAATTGTGAAAACTGTGCTTTGTTCTAAATTTCTATTGTTCCCCAGCATACTCTACTATGCTTAGTCAGCCCAGGGCCTGCAGAATTAACCTCTGCTGATTCTGACTTATGAGCTTTTGGGAGAGGTTTTAAGACAAAACCTGTGGTCTGATATGTTCCCGACATCTTTTTATTTTAAATCAACCAAGCCTATATGCATAGTTTTTATACAAATATATTTAGGAGTTAATGTGTAAATCAACAATTAATTTGCAAGTTAAATTGCCTAGCTCCGGCAAAACCAGCTAAATTTGTGATTGCAAGCCTGTAAGAAAGTATTAGAGAGAGGCGCTCTCTCTCCCACATAATCAAATCAAATTGTGTTTTGCAGTAGCAAACAATTAAACTATACACCTCTACCCAGATATAACGCGACCCGATATAACACGAATTCGGATATAACGCGGTAAAGCTGCACTCCGGGGGGCGTGGGGCTGAGCACTCCAGTGGATCAAAGCAAGTTCGATATAACGTGGTTTCACCTATAACGCGGTAAGATTTTTTGGCTCCCGAGGACAGCGTTATATCGAGGTAGCGGTGTAGTTTATTTTACTACAAGCCCTACCCAGACTTAGTTTAATTTGCCAACCATCTCTTGCCTTTCCAGCAAAAATAAATGCCTCGGACTGCAGCTTATAGTTTGCATTATTCTCCCTCTTAATATCAAACCATATCTCCAAAAAACAGCTATGACCAAGTTTGCAAGGCCCTAAAGGTTGCTACACAGCCTACTCTGGTTTGGCTGGAAAATTAAACTGTTGGTTGCCATTCTGACAAAAATACTTTGAACTACTTAAGTAGCTGACAAGCCCATATCCAATCTCTCCTGTGAAGTCACCAGAGACCACTGACCAGGCATCATGTTGAAACTGGAACTCAGCCTCAGGTATGCATGCTTAGCAGAACACGTATCCTTGGTTCAACTAATTTCTGAAGCAATTTCTATGTGGCTGAGATCAGGTAAGCTCATCCCTCCTTCCCCTCAAACTGGCAGCTCAGCTTATTACTCTGTTCATGACTAAAGGCTTGTCTACACTGGCAATTTACAGTGCTGCAACTTTTGCTGCGCTCAGGGGGGTGTTTTTTCACCCCCCTGAACAAGAGTTTCAGCGTTGTAAAGCGCCATTGTAGACAGTGCATCAGCGCTGGTAGCTACGCCCCTTGTGGAGGTGGGTTTTTTAGAGCACCGGGAGAGAGCAACTACACAAGCCACGTTAAAGCGCTGCTGCGGCAGCACTTTAGCATTGCCAGTGTAGACTAGCCCTAAGGTGCCATTCATACTTAGTCCCTCTAACTGGCATCTCAGTGTTGCTGTACATGTTCAGTCACCCACTACCAGTCAACCCTGTTGTCCTTGTTTGGCAGGCAGGAAATCTGACACTTCCACTTGCCTAGGCAGCACTCATGCTATTACCCAGAAACCTGGAACATGAAGTTTTCTGGTGCTTATGACTACAGTTTTAAGTGATTTAAGATGAGAGATTTCCTGGAGACAAGCTTCCAGTTTTGATAAAGTTAAATTACCATCACAATTTTATAAATTATCTTAAACTAACAAAATAGTCTTTAAATGGGATTTTAATTTAAGAATTATTACTACCTATGCTAGACTGTAAAATCTCAGTTTATAAATAACTGGATAGAAAGATCATTACTATTTTTAACAAAAATATTTATTTCAGAGACTTTCTCGCTCCCACCTCTAAATCCATTCTTCTGCAAATCTCTGATATTGTCAAAAGTAAAATATTCCTGTGACATTATGCCAAAAAGTGCAACTCTGTGGATACCTTCCAGCAAAAGTGTCACAACATTTTCATTTCTTAATAATACATTTTCTCTCTAATATACATATTTTTGTTTCCAATAACTGCAGGTAATATATTTAATTTATATATATCAGGTCACTTCAGCTCTAGTGTATGTAGGTACAAGTCCACTGACTTCAATATTTAAACCAGGATTGAATTTAGCCTATTAAATTTATTTTTAAAAAACCACAACTCCAGAAACAAACATTTCTCTGGTTGTTGATTTTAAAAAGTGGCACTTCATTAAAGCTGTTCAGATGGTTGGAATGACAGACTAAATCCCAAAGAGGGAGATTAATGAACAGAAGGCAGGTATGGCTGTCAAAAGGATCGTGGTGAATACAATTTATAAACATGGTTATGGCACTATTGGTTATGGCACCTGTATGGTGTGTAACATTTATCTGCACACAGAACATATACATAAATCTGCAACCCAGCTATGCATGAGTAGTGGTCAAGAAAACTACTGATAGTGTTTATGGCCCCAATTCTGAAAAACTACCGGTAATTATGCACATACTAGAACTACTTAAGTGAATAAACTTAAGTAACTCCTATACCACTACTCATAGTAGTAAATTTACACTCATGCATAAATGTTTGCCGGAGCAGGGCCTACTGAAAAGGAGATGACTCTGTCTTTGGAAATTCTGGTCCTTGCAGGCAACAGAATCAGCACTGATGAGTACAGACTAGAGGCTATATAACATCACCAAAGACTGTACTACGTGTCATTATGATAAGCAATATGCATGTCTTACTGAGGATCTGCCAACTCACTTGGGGGAGGGATTAG
Source organism: Terrapene triunguis (assembly GCF_002925995.2). Lineage (NCBI taxonomy): Eukaryota > Metazoa > Chordata > Testudines > Emydidae > Terrapene > Terrapene triunguis. Next base: position 78,685,149 of record NW_020664417.1, read on the forward strand.
TTTAAAAGGGATAATGTCCACCGGAAAACTAGTCCGTTTTTTTTTTTAAGGGTTGAGAGTAGTTTTAAGTTCTCCTGAGTCCCCACCCCAAATGCTGAGAGTTTTACAATCATACTGTTTGCTATTATTTTATTTATTCTAATGTTTTCTTTCTCTCGTTTTCTTGCGTGAAAGTCCCACACAAACAACAGAAAGTAAACGACCACTGGGCAGATTTTTCAGAAGTGCCCGGCCAGCACCTGGGTCTTAGTGGGAACTGAGCCATTTAAAAACCTCCTCCTAAAACCCTCATCCTGCAATCTGACCCGCGAGAACAGAGCCTTGCAGCCACGCAGAGCCACCGACGGACTCCTTGGGCACCGCAGCTGGCAGGACGAGGGGGCTATAAAGGGGAAAGAGACCAGTGCCTGGAGGGTTGCCAAGTGCACGAAGTAAAAGGGGGGAGAAGAGAAGAGAAGTCAGCCCCCCCCGCCCCCCATCACTTTGCACGGCACTAATCTGCGGGTCACCTGTAGCTGCGGAGGGGGGCTGGCTGGGGGCTCGGCGCCTATGCAGACGGGGCTGTTGGCTGTTACTACCATTACCCCCATAACCATCTTCCTCCCCGGACTCCTGGGTCCCCTCCCCGGGGCAGTCCCTACGCCGGCCCCCGCACTCACCACCTCGCGGGCCCGGCAGGAGAAGTCGCTCTTGGGCCGCTGGCTGCCCCGCTTGAGCAGCTCATCCCTGGGGCTCTCGCCGGCCGGGACCCCCAGCGCCTTGTTCCGGGTCTTCACCGTCTTCACGCTGGCTTTGAACAGCAGCGTGATGTCCACGGCCATGGCGCCCCGCTCCCGCCGCCGGCCCGACCCAGCGAGCCCGGCCCGCTCTCACCGGCGTGCCAGGCCCCGAGTCCCTCCGCACAGTCCTCCCCGCACAACTCGGCCCGCCGTGCGGGGTTCCGCCGCCTTATCCGGCCGGCCCCGGCGCCGCGCCAGGGGAGAGAACCCAGAGCCAGCCCTAGTGCCAGCATGAGACCCCCCAACCCCCAGGGAGACCCTGCACCGCCCCAGTGTGTGTGTGTACGTGGGGGATGAGCCCCCAGGGAGACCCTGCACCGCCCCAGTGTGTGTGTGTACGTGGGGGGCGAGCCCCCAGGGAGACCCCGCACTGCCCCAGTGTGTGTGGGTATGTGGGGGGTGAGTCCCCAGCGTGTGTGGGTATGTGGGGGGTGAGTCCCCAGCTCCAGGGAAACCCTGCACTGCCTCAGTGTGTGTGCATGTGAGGGATGAGACCCTGCACTGCCCCAGTCTGTATATGAGGGTGAGGCTCCAGGAGGACCCTGCACTACCCCAGTGTGTGTGTGTGTGTGTATGTGGGGGATGAGCCCCCAGGGGGCGACCCTGCACTGCCCCACTGTGGGGGGTTGAGCCCCCAGGGAGACCCTGCACTGCCCTGGGGGAAGGGGGTGAATCCCAAAGGGGACCCTGCACTGCCCCAGTGTGTGTGTGCATGTGGGGGTGAGCCCCCAGGGGGAGATCCTGCACTGCCCTGGGGGTAGGGGGTGAATCCCAAAGGGGACCCGGCCCTGCCCCCAATGTCTGTGTAAGTGTGTGGAGCTAGTCCCTACCTGTCCTGGCACCGCGCTGCATACCGGAAGCAGCCTCCAGCTCCGAAGCGGAGGGGGCACCACGGAGACAGGACAGGCAGGAAGCCTGCCTTAGCCCCACTGTGCCGCTGCCTGGTAGCTGCCCAAGGTAAGCCCACGCTCCACCCCCTGACCCAGCCCTGAGCCCCCTCCCCAAACCCAGAGCCTCCTCCTGCACTCCAAACCCCTCATCCCTGGCCCCAGCCCAGAGCCTGCACCCCCAGCCAGAGTCCAAATCCCCCCCCGCACCCAAACCCCCTGCCCCAGCCCAGAGCCCCCTCCCACACTCTGAACTCCTCATCCACAGCCTGCACCCCCAGCCAGAGCCCTCACCCCCCCCAGCACCCCAGCTCCCTGCCCCAACCCATAGTCTCCTCTTGAACCCCTCATTTCTGGCCCCACCCCACAGTTAGAGCCCCACCCCACAGTTAGAGCCCTCACCCCCTCCCGCACCCCAACCCCCTGCCCCAGCCCAGTGAAAGTAAGTGAGGGTGGGTGAGAGCGAGCCACGAAGGGAGGGGGAATGTAGTGAGTGGGGGGTGGGGCCTGTGACGGGTTGGATCACAGAAACCCCCTTGGGAGCTGCCACCCGATGTGCCAAGACTACCCCTGCTTCTGTTTTCCCTACCAGCTCAGGACTCCAGCACCCTGTCTTGCCAGGCCAGACACTCCTGTCCGACTCCAACACAGACCAAGGGTCTGAATCACTTGTCCCAAAGCTACAAGTTTACCCAAAAACAGCTCACAGGAGTGTGCTTGTTTTTGGCACTCAGATGCCCAACTCCCAATGGGGTCTAAACCCAGATAAATCCGTTTTACCCTGCATAAAGCTTATGCAGGGCAAACTCATAAATTGTTCGCCCTCTATAACACAGATAGAGAGATATGCACAGTTGTTTGCTCCCCCAGGTATTAATACATACTCTGAGTAAATTACTAAATAAAAGTGATTTTATTAAATACAGACAGTAGGATTTAAGTGGTTCAAAGTAGTAACAGACAGAACAAAGTAAGTCACAAGCAAAATAAAATAAAATGCGCAAATCTATGCCTAATCAAACTAAATACAGATAATCTCACCCTCAGAGATGCTTCAGTAAGTTTTTCTCAGACTGGACACCTTCCAGGCCTGGGCACGATTCTTTCCCCTGGTACAGCTCTTGTTCCAGCTTAGGTGTTAGCTAGGGGCTTCTCCATGATGGCTCCTCTCCCTCTCTGTTCTCTTCCACCCCTTTATATATCTTTTGCATAAGGCGGGAACTCTTTGTCCCTCTGGGTTTTCACCCCCCCTCACTGGAAAAGCACCAGGTTAAAGATGGATTCCAGTTCAGGTGACATGATCACATGTCACTGCAAGATTTCATTGCCCACTTGCCAGCACACACATATACAGGAAGACTCACAGGTAAACACAGCCATCTGCGGATAATGGTCCTTGTTAATGGGAGTCATCAAGATTCCAAACCATCATTAATGGCCCACACTTTACATAATTACAATAGGCCCTCAGTTATATTTTATATTTCTAGTTTTAGATACAAGAGTGGTACATTTATACAAATCAGATGATCATACTCAGTAGATTATAAGCTTTGTAATGATACCTTACAAGAGACCTTTTGCATGAAGCATATCCCAGTTACGTTATATTCACTTATTACCATATTTTTCTAAAACTATCCCAGTTACATTATATTCACTTCTTATCATGTTTTTATAAAACCATATAGACTGCACAACGTGTCATGCCCCAGTGTGTCATGCCCCAGTTAGTATGTATATGTATGGGGGGGGGGTGAGCCCCTCCATTGCCTTATTGCATGTGTGTGTGGGATTATCCCCCTCCATCCCTCTGGGAACCCTCTACTGTCCCACTGGGGTGGGGGGTGAGCCACCCTTTCAGTCCCCAGTGAGGCCCTGCACAGCCCCAATTTGTCAGGTGGGAAGGGGTGAGCCCTACTAAAATCAACAGGACTCCCTGCAGGAATGGTGGAGGTCCATCAAGACTGGGGTTTGGGGAATAATTTTTCTTCAGTTGAATCATGTAAAATAAAAATTGGAAGGGTTCATGCATTTACTAAAAGAGATCAATATCTGTCTTTGGAGCTTTGCACTCTATTCTCATTTACTTCCATGACAGCTCTGATGTACCCAAGAGCATAGTTTGGTCTTATGTTTAGCATTCACTTTTTGTTTCTTAGAATAAACATTTTGTATAAAGGAAACACTTAGCCATTACAAGCCAACACTAATTTAAAGCCTTGGCCACACACATGAATTTTGCCAGTATAGCAATGCTGGCCAAACCCTCCTGTGACGTTGCACTCTATATGATTTTATGAAAATATGCTAATGTAACTGGAATATACTTAATGCAAAAGGTCTCTTGTAAGGTATCATTACAAAGCTTATAATCTACTGAGTGTGATCATCCTATTTGTATAAATGTACCACTCTTGTATCTGAAACTAGAAATATGAAATATAACTCTGAGGGCCTATTGTAATTATGCAAAGTATGGGCCATTAATGGTGGTTTGGAATCTTGATGACTCCCATTAACCAGGACAGTTGACTGCAGATGGCTCTGTTTTACCTGTAAGTCTTCCTGTATATGTGTGTGTTGGCAAGTGGGTAATGAAGTCTTACAGTGACATGTGATCATGTCACCTGAACTGGAATTCATCTTTAACCTGGTGCTTTTCCATTGAGAAGGGGGTGGGTGGGAACCCAGAGGGACAAAGGATTCCTGCCTTATGCAAAAGATATATAAGTGAGTGGAACAGAGAAAAGGGAGCCATCATGAGGAATCCTCTAGCTACCACCTGAGCTGGAACAAGGGCTGTACCAGGGGAAAGGATTGTGCCCAGACTAGGAAGGCATCCAGTCTGTGAAAAAGACTTATTGAAACATCTTTCAGGGTGAGATATTATCAGTACTCTGTTGTATTACTGTATTAAGCTTAGACTTGCATGTTCTATTTTATTTTGCTTGGTTTCACTTTGTTCTGTCTGTTACTACTTGGAGCCACTTAAATCCTACTTTCTGTATTTAATAAAATCACTTTTTACTTATTAATTAACCCAGAGTATGTATTAATACCTGGGGGGGGCAAACAGCTGTGCATATCTCTCTATCAGTGTTATAGAGTGCGAACAATTTATGAGTTTACCCTGTATACGCTTTATACAGGGTAAAACGGATTTATTTGGGGTTTGGACCCCATTGGGAGTTGGACATCTGAGTGTTAAAGACAGGAATACTTCTGTAAGTTGCTTTCAGTTAAGCCTACAGCTGTTAGGGGACGTGGTTCAGACTCTGGGTCTGGGTTTGCAGCAGGCTAGCGGGTCTGGCTCAAACCAGGCAGGGCACTGAAGTCCTAAGCTGCCAGAGCAGGAAAGCAGGGGCAGAAGTAGTCTTGGCACATCAGTGGCAGCCCCAAGGGAGTTTCTGTGATTCAACCCGTCACACCTCCTAATACAGATGCAGTTATATGGTCACAAAAGTGCTTTTGCCAGTATCTCTTTTTCTGGTTCAATGAATGAAACAAGCTATATTTGGCAAAAGCACTTTTTTGTTGGTATAACTGCATCTACACTAGGGCTTTTGCCAGAATAAGTGTCGTAAAAAAAATCATAACTCTAACTACATAGGTATGTCTGCAAAACTTGTAAGTGTAGACCTGGCCTTAGGTGGGTGTTTTCATGCAATGTTTTCTTATATACAATATTATTATGGCAGGTTCACCAGGTGGTGCTATTACAGTGTGTTATAGTTGTCCAGTTCTTTTTCTTGGGATATCATAGAATCATAGACTTTAAGATCAGAAGGGACCATTATGATCGTCTAGTCTGACCTCCCATACAACGCAGGCCACAGAATCTCACCCGCCCACTCCTGTATCAAACCCCTAACCTATGTCTGAGCTATTGAAGTCCTCAAATCGTGGTTTAAAGACTTCAAGGTGCAGAGAATCCTCCAGCAAGTGACCCTTGCCCCACGCTGCAGAGGAAGGCGAAAAAACCCCAGAGCCTCTGCCAATCTGCCCTGGAGGAAAATTCCTTCCCATCCCCAAATATGGCGATCAGCTAAACCCTGAACATGTGGGCAAGACTCACCAGCCAGACACCGGGAAAGAATTCTCTGTAGTAACTCAGATCCCACCCCACCTAACATCCCATCACAGGCCATTGGGCATATTTACCGCTAATAGTCAAAGATCACTTAATTGCCAAAATTAGGCTATCCCATCATACCATCCCCTCCATAAACTTATCAAGCTCAGTCTTGAAGCCAGATATGTCTTTTGCCCCTACTGCTCCCCTTGGAAGGCTGTTCCAGAACTTCACTCCTCTGATGGTTAGAAATCTTCATCTAATTTCAAGTCTAAACTTCCTAATGGCCAGTTTATATACATTTGTTCTTGTGTCCACATTGGTACTGAGCTTAAATAATTCCTCTCCCTCCCGGATATTTATCCCTCTGATATATGTATAGAGGGCAATCATATCTCCCCTCAGCCTTCTTTTGGTTAGGCTAAACAAGCCAAGCTCTTTGAGTCTCCTTTCATAAGATAGGTTTTCCATTCCTCGGATCATCCTAATAGCCCTTCTCTGTACCTGTTCCAGTTTGAATTCATCCTTCTTAAACATGGGAGACCAGAACTGCACACAGTATTCCAGATGAGGTCTCACCACTGCCTTGTATAACGGTACTAACACCTCCTTATCTCTATTGGAAATACCTCGCCTGATGCATCCCAAGACCACATTAGCTTTTTTCACGGCCATATCACATTGGTGGCTCATAGTCATCCTGTGATCAACCAATACTCCGAGGTCCTTCTCCTCCTCTGTTACTTTCAACTGATGCATCCCCATCTTATAACAAAAATTCTTGTTATTAATCCCTAAATGCATGACCTTGCACTTTCCACTATTAAATTTCATCCTATTACTATTACTCCAGTTTACAGGGTCATCCAGATCTTCCTGTATGATGTCCTGGGCCTTTTCTGTATTGGTAATACCTCCCAGCTTTGTGTCATCTGCAAACTTTATTAGCACATTCCCACTTTTTGTGCCAAGGTCAGCAATAAAAAGATTACCAAAACCGATTCCTGAGGAACTCCACTAGTAACCTCCTTCCAACCTGACAGTTTTCGTTTTCAGCCCTGGCGTGGCTGGGACTCCCACTGTCAGCCCTGTGCATGGCAGGGCTCCTGCTGTCAAAATTGCGGTGAAAGCCTAATATTGTGGAATCCACAATTTCTGCAATATCGCACGTTAAATAGGGCCCTAATAATAATTCATATATTTTACTTATTGTTCTGTTCATCATCCTATATGGTGATTCTATTGTGACATTAATGTATATTTCCAATAAAAAGAATACACAGTTGGTGACTAACCTCAGTTAAGTCACTGTCTTCTGTGCTGGATTTGTAAAGAGAAAATATTTAAGGTATTAACTAAGTGGGCACCAGGGGAGGCAAGATTCTTCATTCCAGGAATGCCACAATTATTTGTGTGAACTAGCAGTCAAATGCCATTGCTCTTTTGAGATTTAAGACATACTGTATGGGGGATATTTCAGCAAAATATGTATGTAATAAAGCCTGGAATTCACATATGGTAAATTAGATACTTAGAGATATGTTTCTTTAGAAGATATGTTGCATATTTCCACCTTTCTTTGCATTACTAAGAATAAAACAAGCATACTCGATAAAATTCCAGAAATAATGACTTGTTGATCTTGTTGTCACGCTTGTATGGAACTTTTTGTAGACATTTTTGACACATTATAACTAACGTTGTTGCTATGTGTTAACATATTTCTTGCAGGCTATGATTCTGCCATCCTTACTCTGAGTAGTCCCTCACTCTGCAAACAGTCTCCCTAAAATGAATGGGACTATTCACTTAGGGCCGCATTGTGAATCCCTTACTGCCATTGATGAGCAGTTACTTGCACCAGCAGTTTTCTTGAAGTCAATGCGATTGCTTGGGCAGATAACTCCTCACCACTAGAAATAACAGATTCACAGCTTGGCTCATAGTAAGGTATTACTAAAAGTGAGAGAAGGTGGAAGAATCAGGCTGTGTTCCTATGTATTCTTATGCTTATAGAGCCTGATCCAAAAAATAAAAAGTCAGTGGAAACCTTTTCATTGACTCCAATGGGCTTTGGATATGACGTAGAGTTTTTATATTATTGGACTGTAGCTAATGTACTCCTATGCTATTTGACTGTACTGTAGCTCTTAGGAATATAAAAGACGAGTTTGAAACTTTGACGTTCATCCTATCTTCCTGTGTTCAGAAACAGCATCTCATTGGTGCTTATTTCATATCATGGCCTATTCAATTTTTGCTTTGTTATATGCATGTAGGTACTTATAATTAAATGGTATATTATACATGATTTTGGAATGAAAATTTGACCTATTACCGTGGGTGATTCGCTATTGGCTGAAAGGGTCATATTAACCCTATGAGCTAAAATAAATAAAAATCTGAGCAATGATTGGGATAACAGAAAAAGAGGGTAGTGGGAGCTTCAGCATATTAAAGCAAAATAGATTTTAAACCGCAAAGTATAATTTAGGTCCTGATTCTGAAAAGACTTATGCACATACTTCGTTCACTGTGAATTCTCTTATTGAGGTCAATTGGATTACTCGTAATGCATAAATTAAAAACATACATAACTCTTTGCAGGATCAGGACTTAAGATTGTAAACTCTTAAAATCAGGATTGTCTCTTTACTTGTGTCTGTTACGCCCCTGCATGCTTTTACATGCTAAGACATAACGTGTGGGTGGAGAATGAGAGAGTTTTCATCTATTTACTGAAAATAGCAAAATTATAATATTGGTTAATTCATAATAAAATTACAGAACCCATTCTTGAACTTACTGTCTTTAAAACTTCCACTCAGAGTACGAGGACAGAAGCCGATATATGTTTCAGTGGCAACATGGTGTTAAAATTCTGCATAGCTGATCTCATCTGTCAGCAATAGACTGAGCAGCTAATCTGGAAGAGGAAAAAGTTAAAATATTTTTTTTTTTTACCTGGAGAGAAGGCTGCTTAAATGGTCTTTCTCATTAGGTATATAATACCCTTGTCCTCCTCCGCAGAGATAAACAGATAGCTTTGTAGATTACAACTACTTTAAAATCAGTTGCTAAGAACTGGTGCCCAGACCTTTTATTTGAACTTGATCCTAGCTTCCTGTATACAGTAACTGCATCTACTCAGTGGTTATTTGCAGTTCCACAGGCACGCACCTTGTTTTGAAAGTTTAAAGCTTAGTTTGGGGCCAGATAGGTTTCAGTAGTACATGCTGTAGCTTCCTGTAATTGCTCAAAGGACTAACCTTGAAACTTAAGATTTTCAGGGTGGAGTAAATTTCCTAAACACACACAAAGAACTACATTCTTTCCATAAGCACTGCAGGTAAATATGTAAAAATGTATACACTGAGGCCTGCCTCAGTTATACCTCTGCAGAGAGAGAGAGACCCAAGCAGTGCCTGGAGGCATAAGGCCTTTGCAAAGTATAATTTTCCAGGCACTGTGAGGAGAACTTGGTGGGCATCAGGACTTGATACATCTGTACAACAGCAACAGGTGTATCCAATGCTGTCCCCAGTGCAGCCCTGCTGGGGTAAATGGGATCTGGGACAGGCTAATCCTCCCCAACACAAGATTCCCTGTCACTTACAGTCTCCTGTACATGAGTGGCTCAGTAGAGGGAAAGAAGCTCCTGAACTTTCTCCTCTCCAGTACACTCATGCTGGAGCAGCAATAATTTGGCCCTAACTATATAAAACTACCTCCAGTGTATTTTATGTGTTCCATATTTTTTTGGCATAGAAACAGCAACTTCTTGTATGCGATGGTAATGTTGAAAACTTAATCAACATATCAAAAGGAAGACAATTTGCTTACACATCACATTTGTAATCAAGGCAAATCAAAAGGGGAGAAAAGCTGTATTTGAAGATTGTTTAAATCACTGAGCCAATTGCATGCATTCTCATTGGCCCAAATTCAAAGTAAACTCAGCAACTTCATGGATGTGTAAAGAACTCTTTTTCAGCGTTTGAAACTAAACTTGAAAAAATTTACAATGTCTGTACGAAGAACCTCACCGAAAGAATGTTCAGTATATACAGAATGTTGTATGGAAATAATGGATCTGAAGAGCATAGTTATAAGCAAGTTACATTGTCTATGGCAACAAATTGCATTGTCTGTGGCTGCTAGATACTAATGCAATTTGCAATAACATCAAAGTTAAATTATTATTTCTTTTGACTCCAGACCACTACTATCCAATCCACAACAAAAAAATCATTAAAACCTAGTTTAAAATGTATCATTTCCTAAAATCTTCTGTGATATGGGATGTCTGGGGAAACATTAAAGTCTGAGTAAGGGTTTAGGGAAAAACACAACCTGTCTTTCGCACTCTTCAGGGACATGGGTACCCTATAAGATGAAACCATTTTTAAATTGTATTGGAGGACAGCTGTATTGTAAGTGCGTCCGCTGATATGACAGATACCATCTAAATTACATAATCAAAGTACTAAAGATTTTTTTGTATATAGTATAAACAAAATTATGGAACTTTATAAAGTTTGGCTTTCTACAACATTCAGGGCTGAATCCTGGCTCTGCCAGTTGACCCACTGTAAACACTAGAGGGTGCTAACAGAAAGAGTCAGGAGAAGAGAGAGGAGCTATTACAAAGTCCTGTGAATTTATGGCAATAAAGAATAAAGTGGAGTAGGTTTGATACAAATTGAATTAATGTAGTCTATTATTAGGGTGGATGCAATTTCTCTGCACCACTTTTTTCCTTACTTCCAATGGCTATCCCACAGTGTTTTTCAGGTGAACAGTTACTGACCTAAAAAGAACAGGAGTACTTGTGGCACCTTAGAGACTAACAAATTTATTAGAGCATAAGCTTTCGTGGGCTACAACCCACTTCTTCGGATGCATATTGAGTGAAACATATATTGAGGAGATATATATACACACATACAGAGAGCATGAACAGGTGGGAGTTGTCTTACCAACTCTGAGAGGCCAATTAAGTAAGAGAAAAAAAAAACTTTTGAAGTGATAATCAAGATAGCCAAGTACAGACAGTTTGATAAGAAGCAAGTGTGAGAATACTTACCTGTCTGTTCACCTGTATGGCATTCTCTGATCTGGTGTCAAGTTCCCAAGATATCCCCTCCCCCCTTTAAAAGTTGGCATAGGGACAGAACTTGCCCGTTTGCTCCTGGAATCAAGTGTGTTAGCATTCTTGTGATATAACAAGGACAGCACTCCAGAAGCCCTACAACATGCCTCGAGCTGCTTGAGCTCATGCTGAGATACTGGATCTCATCACCTCATCGACATAGGAAGCTCTCGTGGCCAGCCACCAGAATAAAGACCTTTTTGTGGACTTTGTCAAGCAGATGTCCGAGAGGGGGCATGACCAGGATGCTGACCAGTGCTGGATAAAGACCAAGCAACTCAGGAGTAAGTACATTGAAACGAGAGACAAAAGGGGACAATCCAGCAGGGGACACATAACCTGTCCATTTTTATGATGAACTGGGCAGGATCCTATGCAATTATAGCACAATCCGTCCAAGACACTATGCTGAGCCTGCAGGCTCCTTTCTACCCCTCACTGAGGACAACTGGCAAGGCCAACTGGGGATGAGCTGTCCCCTGAGAGCCAGGATCTTTTTGGAAAGTCTTAGCCAAGGGCAATATACCTTGATCCCCATCCGCATAGGGCAAGCCCGAGTCCTAGCCAGAAACACTAGCCGGGACTGAAGAGGCAGATCCCTTGGAGGGAACTTTGGAATGTAAGTAGCTATGCTTACAATTTATTATTATTGTGCTATTCTGCCATTCTACCTTCTATTCTGGGTGACCTTTGAGTATCCAGCCCCTGCCTCCCTCCTTCCCATACATATTTCCAAAATGCCGGCTGTCCCACCCAGGCGATCAGCTTCTGTCTCATGCTAAAGCCACAAGTATTGACAATTTTCAGGACCGAGGCATGGAGGGCACTTGCCCATCCCCCTCTTTTCCTTTCCCCTTACCTCAACTCTTTCTGCCCAGAGAACGCCTTTCCCCCCCAAATCCTATTTGCCAGCCCAAAATAGTATCTGGCAGCACAGCTGCCGTCCCTAGCCCACCCCTCTCCCATGACATATTTGAATAATGAAAAAAATCATTTGTGCAAAACATGACAGTTTATTGAGACAATGGTTACAGGGAAAGAAGCTTGGTTAGTATGTTTGTAGTTTACATAAGGTATACATGGACATTGTATGCCTGGGGTACAAAGGTACAAACAGGACTGTTCCCTGCTGAAGTTTAAATGCCATGCCTTCCAGCTGACAAGCATTGGAGGACTCTATTTTTCTCTGCACTTTCTTCATGTCTGCAGAAATAAAGCAGAACTTAAGCCCGAGGAATTGCTCAATTTTGGGTTCACACACTGTAGGGAATAGCCACATACACCCATGCCCCATGGCATAGCTCGCAAGCCCCTCCCACTGCTGAAGCACTTCTGGAGAGGCCATCCTGGTGAACAACTTCACAGGGTATGTCACTGCTCTGCTCTTTGCCTTTTTGTATAAGACCGTTTTCTGCCTCCTAGTCACCCGCCTCAGTCTACTGTCCGCCTAAAGGAGATGCAGGGGGGCTCAGCCCCTGATGTTCCCCCATAGCCCCTCTGACATCATAGAAGTGCCTCAAATACACAAATACAAAGCATTTCCATGGACAAAGAGAGCATGGGAAAAGTCCGGGAGATGCAAAGGCAACTCATGGCATTGTGCTGAGCCAGAAGACTCTCCTACAAAACATGCTCCTGTTAGGCCAGGAGATGCTGCAGTCCTGTAAGCCAGGACCCAGCTATGGCCGTCAGCCCCTGGACAAAACTGGCTACTGGAACCAACACCAACTCCCCCTCACCATATCCGCACAGCACTTGTCCGAGAGGCCATTCCCCTTTCAGGTCCAACATCTGCCCACTGAAAACACTGGCTCCTGGGAGCCCAGCACTTTTGAGCCCTTCAATGTACCTGAAAATTGTATGCTGGGGCACTCAGCTCCAGGACCCCTGTGAATAAGAAGAGGCACAGGAAAGACCTATACGGGCCTCTAAATTTAAGCCTTCCCCCTCCGCTGTAATTTTTGCACTGCCTGCATTGTTGCACTTTCAATATGGTTTACATTGTGTTTTTATTTAAAGGTTTGCTCTTTGTTGGTCAGTAAGTAGATTGCTTTGGTAAATACATTTTCAAATAAAGCATGGGTTCAATTTTTAGACCAATGCTGGCAGACAGCGATTCAAGATAGGGCTAGCCTGCTATGGCATACCGGAGTCAATCCAGACCATTGAGGGGGCTATGTCACCCCTGTCATGCAACCTTGGGTGCCTTACAATGCCTTGCTGAATTAGTTCCCACTTGGGCTGCTCACAAACAGCCTTCCAGCACGCAAGCCACACCCTGAGTGTCTGTGTGGAACTGCAACCTGTCAGCTACACCCTGGCTCTCACCAGCTTTGGTTATACTGCAGGGTGACCCCAACACAGCCCCAGTCCTGGATTTCCCACTGAAATGTATGTTCTGTACTGCCCTCTCCTGGACAGTACAAATATTTTAAGTCCATTATTCCTTTAAGGGAATAATATACCCGCTTATTATTTTACATAAAGTTACCCAGACACTTCAATTTAAATACACTGGATTAGATAAAACAGTAGAACAAGATTATTAACTACAAAGAAATAGATTTTAAGTGATTACAAGTAATGAGGCATAAAAGTCAGAAATGGCTACAAGAAAAATAAAGATAAAATGTTACTAGTACCTAACTTAACAAACTATGTTAGATTCAAGCAAAATTTCTCACCAAGTGCTTCCAGCCAGGTTACTTATCAAACTCTTCAGGACATTTCCCCCCACCCCGAGTCCAGCAGCTGTTTCCTTTCGTCTTCTCAGGTGCAGTTGCCATGGGGCGGGGTGGGGGAGGGTCCCTTGGGGTGTTTGTCCTTCCTTTTAATAGTTCTAGTAGCCCTCTTGAAAAACCTTTCCAGCTGAGAACCAGGAGACAAATTGTCTATGTGGAAGGATGTTCCCTGCTGGTTATTTTAACCTGTTTGAGATTTCTTTGTTTTACCTTTCTGCTTGATGACTCTGTTTGCTGGTTAAATGCAAATTAAGACATATTTCTGTGTTTAGGTGAGACCTGTTCGCTGACTTCTGCTTGGGGTTTGGAACATGTGTTAATAACATCATACAGGGGAATCTTATAACTTCACATTCAGTGTTGCCACACATATTTTATCAGGACAATACTGACCAGCAAATTATGAGTTTTCAAATGATACCCTACAAGGCATACCTTGTACAAAAATTATTACAATAGTGTGTACGGTGTGGACACAGAGGTGTATTCCATCACACTTGCCCAGAAAGGAAGCATGGGTGGAGACAATGGAAAGAACTTTAAAAAAAAATATTTGAACCCGCCTGGCTTCCACATGCCACAAATCACAGCTCCAACAATCCCATGATGCACGCTGCTCAGCCGCAAAGCAAAGGACCATGGATACCCTCCAAGAACACTACTCCCTCAGTTAACAGCATAGTGCCACCATGTGTTCACATGATGAAAATTGAAAATGGAACAGGAATCCTGTGTGCATGCTATTGGTGTGACATGCATACTGCGAGTTACCAGATGCCCATCAAAAAGTTTCGCATTAAATCCCCCATGTAGACCTACCCTTAGGTTAAGTATTAGTTTGTTTCCATTTCTTTTTGCATTCATATTATGGCATCATTAGGATTTGCTAGTTGGAATATGTATATTGAGAATACAAACATAATAGAAACATAAGAAATGCCTTTTCTTTTTCATTTAAATTGATGTTTATTTGAGTTCTCTTGTTTCTGCTCTCTTGGCTTCATCCTCTGCAGTCTGATATTTCATCTAAAATGGGGAAGAAGGATTGTAAGAGGACTTTGGCAAACTGTAGATATACATCCCCTAGGAAAATACAATCATTTTAAGTGAACACAATACAATGAGGAGGTGTCTTATTACATAATTGAAGAGACAATGTCTTTTATATGCATCCCGGTTCACTTTTCACACTAAATTAATCTTAATAAGCATCTGCTTTGAGTAAAGAGAGTTTTGTGATAATTCAACCATGACCTCTCTAGAAATGATTTCAATGATTTCACTTTATGTCTCAGACTGGAGTATTCTTTTGAAACATTCCTCTTTACTGTATGATAATCAGTATGTTAACATGAGTTGATTAATCCCATCAGTCTAACTAATGTTGATATCCTGGCTCTTGTGCTCTTTTCTCGATAAACTCATGACTATGAAATCACTGGCTTTACAACCCAAAGTGGAAGATACACAACTACAGTTATCTTCTCAATTAGTGAGCTGTTAGACTTTTTGATATTTAGTCAAAGAACAAAATAAAAACCTTTTCTAAACCATCAATACAACAAAATAGAAAGTAAAGTCCTTTTAAAGAAGGCTTCCTTTTCATTTTAGAATATAGACTGAGTTGAAGCGTGTGAAAAATGTTTATTCTAATTTATCAAATTATATATAAACTTGGAAGGATTAGATTTTTATTGGTAAATGTTGGTAAATATCAATTTAACCATATACACACAAAGGAATGAAAAAATATTTCAATTAGGGCTGTCAATCGCAGTTAACTCACGTGATTAACTAAAAAAATTTAATCGCAATTAAAAAAATTAATTGCGATGAATCGCACTTAACAATAGAATATCAACTGAAATTTATTAAATATTTTTGATGTTTTTCTACATTTTCAATATTGATTTCAATTATAACACAGAATACAAAGTGCACAGTGCTCACTTTATATTATTATTTTTTATTACAAATATAGGCACTGTAAAAATGATAAACAAAAGAAATAGTATTTTTCAATTCACCTCATACAAGTACTGAAGTGCAATCTCTTTATCGTGAAAGTGTAACTTACAAATGCAGATTATTTTGGTTACATCACTGCACTCAAAAACAAAACAGTGTAAAAATGTAGAGCCTACAAGTCCATTCAGTTCTACTTCTTATTCTGCCAATCGCTAAGGCAAACAGGTTTGTTTACATTGATAGGAGATGCTGCCTGCTTCTTATTTACAATGTCACCTGAAAGTGAGAATAGGCGTTTGCATGGCACTTTTGTAGCCAGCGTTGCAAGATATTTACATGCCAGATATGCTAAACATTCGTATGGCCCTTCATGCTTCGGCCACCATTCCAGAGGACATGCTCCCATGCTGATGATGCTCATTAAAAAAGAAAAAAAGCGTCAATTAAATTTGTGACTGTACTCCTTCAGGGGGAGAACTGTACGTCTCCTGCTCTGTTTTACCCTCATTCTGCATATATTTCATGTTATAGCAGTCTCAGATGATGACCCAGAACATGTTCGTTTTAAGAACACTTTCACAGCAGATTTCACAAAAGGCAAAGAAGGTACTGATGTGAGATTTCTAAAAATAGCTACAGCACTTGACCCAAGGTTTAAGAATCTGAAGTGCCGTCCAAAATCTGAGAGGGACGAGGTGTGGAGCATGCTTTTAGAAGTCTTAAAAGAGCAACACTCTGATACTGAAACTACAGAACCCAAAAAAGAAAATCAACCTTCTGCTGGTGGCATCTGACTCATATGAAGAAAATAAACATGCGTCAGTCCGCACTGCTTTGGATCATTATCAAACAGAACTCATCATCAGCATGGATGCATATCCTCTGGAATGGTGGTTGAAGCATGAACGGCCATATGAATCTTTAGCGCATCTGGCATGTAAATATCTTGCGACGTCGTCTACAACAATGCCACGAGAACTTTCAGGTGACATTGTCAGCAAGAAGCGGGCAGCATTATCTCCTGCAAATTGTAACCAACCTTGTTTGTCTGAGTGATTGGCTGACCAAGAAGTAGGGCTGAGTGGACTTGAAGGCTCTAAAGTTTTACATTGTTTTATTTTTGAATGCAGTTTTTTTGTACATATTTCTACATTTGTAAGTTCAACTTTCATGATAAAGAGATTGCATTACAGTACTTGTAGGAGGTGAATGGAAAAATACATTTTTTTTTGTTTTTTTACAGTGCAAATATTTGTAATCAAAACTAAATATAAAGTGAGCACAGTACACTTTGTATTGTGTTGTAATTGAAATGAATATATTTGAAAATGTAGTAAACATCCAAAAATATTTAAAATAAATGGTATTCTATTGTTGTTTAACAGCGCATTAATCATGATTAATTTTTTTAATCACTTGACGGCCCTAATTTCAATTGATAATAATCAGTATTTACAAATAGGCAAAATAATAAAACTATTGCTTGAGAACTTATTAGAGTTTGATTTAAGGATATTTACTCTGTATATTTTGACATGTGATGTTGACAATTTGGGGAGGCTGTGCCTCCCCAAACAGTGAGGCGTGGCCTGGCCTCCGCCCCCTATCCGACCCACACTGCTTCTCGCCTCCAGAGAGCCCTCCCTGGGACTCCTGTCCCATCCAACCCCCCCATGCCCTGTCCCCTGACAGTCCCGGGAACCCCCGTCCCTGACTGCCCCCCACCGCCCCATCCAACCCCCCCTCCTTCCTGACTGCCCCCCCGGAACCCCTTCCCCTATTTAACCCCCGTGTTCCCCGCCCTCTGACCGCCCTGACCCCTATCCACACCCCTGCCCCCTGACCACCACCCCAAACTCCCTTACCTACCTTAAATTCCTCCTGCAGTTACAGTTATTTATGCTATTTTTCTTTACTTTGTCCAATAATTGTGTACTATTGCTATTCATTTTTACATGGGCTATGTTCCCTCGCAGATGAGCTGGCATATCAGGGGTAGGTATATGTATACCTTCTCTACCACACAGGGGTTTTGTGGGACTCAATTAGTGTTTGTAAAATACCTTGAGATGGAAATGCAAATTAGATTCTATTTTAAATACATTATTATTGTAAATCTAAACTGCAATTATACATTTAAATAAAATATTTAGAAGAAATAAATATTTAATTCAAACTCCTTTATTGTCTCCCCAGACTCCTCCCTCCTATTTCTTTCTCCCACCCCAACAGCAAAGTCAGAACATTTGTTTTATTTAAGAGAAATATTTATCAAGCAGTGTAATGTTTGGCACAGTACAAGCTGCAAATACACACATTGGCCAAGAATTTCAAATGTCACTAGTGATTTTGGCAGCCTCAATTTTTGGTTGTCCAATTTGAGACACTTTAAAGGGACCTAATTATCAAAAAGGGCTAAAGTCACACACCCTCTAAAAATCAGGTTCATTTAAAATCTCTTTCAGCTTGATCATCCCCAAAATCAATAGTCATTTTTGAAAATCTTGGCCATAGTCCACATCCCCTGGAATTTCTGTCCTAAGGATCTCATGGCCTAAAAAAAGTTAGATTGAATTTATTTCCAGCAAACACTGAAAGTCAAATTTATTTCGTTTAAAATCCAATTCAGCAAATTGTTTACAATGTATGGGATCTCACACACATTCATAAGGGCAGATCTTCAGCTGGAATAAATTGTCATAGGTTCATCAAGCTATGAGCTTCTGCCTCTTATTTTTTGTTTGTTATTATGCAGGTGCAGTAGTGGCTCTACAGTTAAATTTACATTGAAATTAAAGCAGAATTCAAACCTGTGTTTTCACAATTTAATGATTTAAATTTGTCTCCAAAAAGCTGGGAAATCCCCCCCGCCTGCCAAAAAACCCCAACTTTGTTAACTTAGAGTTCAGGTTATTAAGGTTGTTCATCAGAATTTACTATCAATTCAATCACTAAAAATCCAGGAAATCACCAATTAAACCAATATGCTTCTTACACCAATCCCAGCCTTGTCAATATTAATACCCAAATATACATAAAACTTTCCCAGCTTCACAACTTTCTTTCAGTTCTAAACTATAACCACACACACTCAAATGCACAACTTTAACTCAGACCTCCATACTTTTTGTTTTTCAAACAACACATTGTAGACTTCAATGATACAGATATGTCAACAGGTAATTTTTACCTTAATTTAGCTAAGTTTGAGTGTCATTATGAAGAACTAGATGTGAGCGTAATAGCTGGGTATGTAGTTGGAATTGACAGGGAAATTTGTTTTGGAGTGGAGAAGACTGTAAATGTCTTTATGTGTTAACGTGTTAGGGTAGTGCGGCATGTGAGCTGAGATTGGTGCGCATAAGAATGCTAGTTTAATTGGTGATTTCCTTGAATTTTTGTGATTGTGTTGCTAGAAAACACATTTGAGCAATGTTAACTGTCCATTTAAAGTGGGGGCTTGTGTGGGATTAAATAAGAATATAATTTTGGGCTATGAAAAAATTATGTTCATTGGAAATTCTTTGGGTTAAGTGTTACCTCAACACTGCCAAGGTGACCTTTCATGGGTTGACCTTTGCTGTTTGGGTGGAATCTGGAATACTGACTGAATAGCACCAAACCTCTTGCGCCAGGTCCTGCAAATGTGTTTCCATTGGAATCCAATGGTCCATGATGCTTTGGGGGCAGGAAGGGATGGAGGACTGGACCACATGCTCTCTGAGACACCAATCCATACAGACTTATAGAAAACCAGCTGGGGCTTTATTAACTCCCTATGGGTTCCATTCATAGCTGTTACTGAGAAGCCAAAAGAGAGTCCAGGAGAGAAGTGAAGTAGCACTGAAGGGCATTCCCCTATATAAATGACTCTATGCACCCAAGATTTGGGATGTCCTTTCTCTGTGGACCCTGGAGATCCATGGTATTGACAGGACTTATCTTTGTGGCTCTAGAAGCCCCTCCCTACTGAAGGGATAGTTTATAGAAAATGCCATGAAGTCAAACCTCACAGTATTTTTCTGCCTGTCTGACCCTCTCCTACAATGTTCTTCTTGAGAAGGGTCAATCTAGCTCCTCATTGGGAGTTTTGTCCCAGTAACGAATATGGGATTGGGCCAATTATTAATACATTACTAACACCTGATTTGATTATGATATGTGTGTATATCACAAAGAAAGATTTACTAGACATTTGTTATCACTACCTCAATGTGAACACTTTAGTACATCTTGGATTTAGCACTAGAATTAGGCTAAACAAAAGTAAGTAAAGATTTCAGATTATGGCCCACAGGTTTTTTTCAAGTTGATGTGCTAAACCCTATATTAGCCAACCCAGTCACACATAGGCATATCAAATTTTATTTTAAAACTAAATCATATCCAGTAACAACCTTTGTGGAAATGTTTTTGAGGGCTTGTTTACATTCAACTCCTGTGCCAATTTAAACTAATTTAAACTAAATTGGCATAGAACATGATTTTAAATCAGTACAACTCTTTGGTGTGTATGCAGTTACATATACACACACACATATACATAGCTAGATGATCACAATTGACTATCTGATGTAACTTAGCTAAACCAAAATAAACACCTTTATGTCACTATAACTGCAGCCACACTTAGGGGTTGCACCAATTTAATAGTTTTTTCTATTATTTAGTTAAATCAGTGAAAAACTGAGTGTAGACCAGGCCTCAGAGCATGCTCTTATTAGTAAAGCAAACACTGACTTTGTTTTTGCTGCTGCTGTTATTTGTTTTCATTGCTGTCTGAATGACCCTTTTGTGGTGTCTGCCTTTGCCTGGATGGCTGCACCCAACTGCATTTAATTACACTTACTCAATAGTTTTATCCAGGCTCACTGATCATTACCCATCAAGTCCAATAACTATTCTTTAAATCCAATGATTCAGAATTGGATAATTTATCTGTTATACAATTATTGCCTAAATACCCAGTGTAAACATGCAGAAAATCTGGAGGACTTGTTCTGACGGTGGTGATTAAAGGCAAAGAGCAAGATGGATGGAGTCAGTTGTGATCAGCTGGCTCAGTTTCCTGCTGTGCGCCAGTCTCTGCCATTGTACTGGGCTCTGGGTACCAGACTTGCCATGGTCCTCTCAGCTCTAAAAGGAAAGCTGGCTTTGTTTGCCTGTAAGCATCTGCAAACTGTTCTGACACATGATCTACCCTCTCAGCAAGGCCACTCATTAGGCTGATTATCACTTCAAAGTTTGTATTATCATCCATCTCTAAAGGCAATTAGGAATGGGTGGCTTTGAGTATCAGACACTGGGTGACACTAAGTGACTCATCTTTATTGATTCTTTTGTGAGCAGAGACAGTGATTGAGATGATACGATTGCAGCCTACCTGCCCCTTTGACTGGTAAATACTGAAGAAAACGGTGTGTAATTAACTGACAGTTAATATAGGTTCTGTTTAGTGTTCAGAGAGCACAATAGGAGAAGCTGCCCAAAAGGAACAAAGTAATGCAACTCCTTTGACAAGTTAAACTCTAAAGCCAACTGTGTAATTATCTGACAGTTAAAGGAGGGAGGGGGCAGGGGAGGGGAAAGACTCTGTTTAGTATTTATGAGACCAAAGGAATTCCTGTGTGTGAACAGAGATAGTTACAGACAATAATCATAACAGCTGCACAAAATATTTGTATAAGTTTGACTTTCAAATGAATGATGATTGGTTTCATGGACAGAGGAAACAATACAACTTTAGAGATGGAGCGCTAGTGATATAACTTGTATCAGTTTGTATGTGAGAAATAAGTCGAGCTGTATTATTGGCCTATATTCTAAACTGCTTCCATCTTAGACCTAAGAATTAGGGCTTGTCTACACTTAGAATGCTATAGTGGCACAGCTGTGCCACTGTAGCGCTTCAGTGTAGACACAACCTACATCAAAGGGAGTGGTTCTCCTGTTGGTGTAGGTAATCCACTTCCCTGAGAGGTGGTAGCTAGGTCAACAGAAGAATTCTTCCATCAACCTAGCTCTGTCTACATGGGGATTTATGTTGGCTTAACTGCACCGCTCAGGGCGGGGTATGGATTTTTCACACCCCTGACCTAGTTAAATTGACCTAATTTTCTCATATAGACCAGGCCTAGATTCCAACCAGACCAATGTTTGGAAAGTCAGACTTGCCTGGTCTACAGTAGAAAGTTGTACCAGCAAACCTCAGCACAGCCTGGCTTGCGCCCACTCTTCCTTTTGTCTCCACCACCAAAACTCTCCACTTTTTCCAGCATAGTTATTCCCCTTTATGGTATAGTTTTACTTGGTACAGTGGCAGCATGGATGCACATACACCTGTACCAATATAAGCAGTCCTCCAGCTGCAATCCCACAGTGCAACCTTCCCTTCAGGAATGGGCTGTCTGGTAGCACTTTTGAACTCCACTGTGCAGAGGTCCCAGTAAATGAGAAAGAAAAAGCTGACCTGATTTTCATTTTAATAATAACTGATAGGGAATGGAGATATATTAGCCTCATGCTGTCCTGCCACAGCTGTAGTTCGGGCAGGTGGTCAAGACCGATTCACCTCGCTATAAAAGAGCGGGGACTGGCAGCAGAAAGTTCTGGAACAAGCTTTACCTCCCCACACCTCAGGCCAAAATAGACCCTCAGGGCATGCTGCAAGGCACATCTGTTTGTGTAGGCTGCCACAGAGGGAGAGGTTTCATGGGACTGTTATGAGTGTGTGGGAAGGGAGTTTTATGCTCCCCTTCCCTCTGTGCCCATCCCCTCTGTTTCCATTGCCTTTTTCTCTATGGAAGTGAGAGATTCCCCTGGGAAAAGGGGAAAATAAAGGCCAGGTCTTTCTAACTTGGGTTACTCCCTACTGTCCCACCTGCGCAGCAGGGGGTTGATTTGAGCTGGATGTGACCTCCTGTCCATGGGTGAAAAAGTTATAATTGGGAGGAAAACTACCTGAGGAGTAACAAGGTTGTGGGACTTGGTTGGAGGCCACTGTAGCTAGAAGGGATTAGGATGTTCTGGAGGGTTGATAGAGACGGGTTGTGAGGGTGTTTTTCTTTCTTTTTTGGGGGGAAGGCTTTTCATCCCTGTCCGGGGGTGGTTGAGAGGGAGGTTGAGCTGGTTGGTTGGTATCTCCCTCCTATGTTTCAGGGGAAGGGCCTCAGTAAATTAGGAAGTGAGGTTACCAGAGAGGGATAGTACCTTTGGCCAGGGGCAGCTCCAGGCACCAGCGCACCAAGCGCGTGCCTGGGGCGGCAAGTCACGGGGGGCGGCCTGCCGGTTGCTGTGGGGGCGGCAGTCAGGGAGCCTTCGGCGGCATGCCTGCGGGAGGTCTGCCGGTCCTGCAGCTTCAGCGGCAATTCGGCGGCGGGTACGCCGAAGCCGCGGGACTGGCAGACCTCCCACAGGCATGCTGCTGAATCCACGTTACCAGCCGGACCTCCCGCAGGCGCACCACCGAAAACCTCCTGACTGCCGTGCTTGGGGTGGCAAAATACATAGAGCCGCCCCTGCCTTTGGCAGTGGGAGAACAAGGGAGGCTGTGTGGGTGAAGGTATGAGACTCACTTGAATAACATGTGTTGCAATACAGCTAAGTGTACAGTCACACACCCAGGAGCAAAGAATGTAGGTCACACCTATAGGGTGGGGGACTAGTTCAGAAAGCAGCAGCTCCCTTTGAAAGGGACTTATGGGTCATGGAGGATAACAAATGAACATGAACATTGATGCTGTGACTAAGAAAGCAGATGTGATGCTTGAATGTGCAATCAAGGAAATATAAAAACAGAAGTAGGGAGATGCTATTAGCACTGTATACAGTGTTAGTTAGACCATTATTGAGATACTGTGTACAGTTCTTGTGTCCACACTTCAAAAAGAACATTGACAAATTGGAAAGAACTGAAGAAAAGAGCTACAAGAATGATCTGAGGTCTGGAAACCTGTTTTACAGTCATAGACTAAAGAAGTTCAATCTGTGTAGTTTATATTATATAAGGGAAGGTTAAGAGGTGACTTGCTCACAATCTATAAATATCTACACAAGGAGAAGATTTCTGATAGTATAGAGCTCTTTAATCTATTAGACAAAGGCATAACAAGATCCAGGGGCTTGAAGACAAAGCTAGAGAAATTCAGACTTGAATAAGGGACACATTTTTAGTGAGGGTAATTAGCCATTGCAACAATTTACTTAGGAGGATTCTCCTCCACTGCAAAGTTTTTAAATCAGCACATCAAGATTGGATGTATAGCTAAAAATATGCTCTAGCTCAGGAACCACTTGTTGATATTCTCCGGCCTGCGTTCTGCAGGAGGTCAGACTAGGTTGATCATAATTGTCCCTTCTGGCCTTAAAATCTATGATTCTGAGTAGGGAGAGTTAAGAGGCAGCTTGGGGGACATTAGGAGTTGGGAGGGCAACTGTACTGGCAGGATGGATAGGGCTTTGGACTAGGACTCAGGGCTCCTGGGCTCCTGGCCCTGCCACTGACCTGCTGTGTGACCTTGGGCATGTCACTACACAGCTCTGTGTCTGTTTACCCTTTGCACCCTTTGATTGTCGAATCTGTTTGGAATGTAATCTTCAAGGCAGGAACTGTCTCTCACTATGTGCTTGTACTACACCTAGCACTCCTCTCTCAGGTGGGGCCTCCAGATGCTACTGTGTTACAAAAACAACATCAAAGCACTTCTCTGTCATTGCTAGTTCCTCCTCCACAAAAAAACATCCCAATCACACACTAGGAGTTTCTGGGGGGCAGGAAATGTAGGATCAAGACCTATTTTGGTACTTCAGTAAAACGAAGCTATGTGAGAACTGCACAATACAGCAGAAACTAGAAGTAGCAGCTGGAAGAATTGTCAGCAGGCAGCAGAGAGTCAAAGGAAACTACATTCACTGTAATTGTGTGGGTTTTTTTAATTCTATCCAAGGGGGAAAATCCTTGATAAGTTTAATAATTCCAGACTCTCTTACATTACAAAAACAACGAGGGAACGTTTTCAAATTCACATAGTTCCTCCTGGTCATGTAACTGTAACTAACATGCCCCCCTAAAGTACATAGAGTAACCAGATGGGGTGGGGCGGGGGAGAAGAAAACTGCAAACAATGATTTTGCTAATTCATTTTGACCTCCACTAGCTGTTTGTAGGGTCCACACTACTTTCTCTGTCTCCCACTTTTACCTTGATTCCAGTGTAATCTGATCCAAACAAATTATATGTAAATGGTTGTTTTTATTTTAGCCTTGTTCATTGAGACACTTAACATGCGATCAATTGATGAACAAGATAAGAACAGCAAACAAAGATTAGCTTTTGTTTAGATAGCAGAATCACAGATAACGGCCTAACTAGAAATAGCCTGCACAGGCTCAACACTGAATGATATTATCTTTGAAAGTGCAGCATTGTGATCCCATACATTGTATTTATCTGTTAGTACTACTCATGAAGCCTAATTTACATGAAGACTGATTTGTCAGTTCATTTTAAATAGGTACAGATTAGAAATAAGGCATATTTTTAGAGTGAGGGTAATTTTTTTTTGGCTGAAGCTAAGAGAAAATGTCTGAAATATAGATTATTTGCCTTTTAATCTCTATGTTTTGCCTCAAGAAAAGCAGACTCACTTGAATTGGTAGAAGGAGAAGAGCACATGGAAAAAAAGAAATGCTTTAGTGAAGTTACAAAATGACAACAATCCTTCTAGGTTGAACTGGGGCATTGGGGTTCCCAAACTTGGTTCGCGGCTTGTTCAGGGTAAGCCCCTGGCGGGCTGCAAGACACTTTGTTTACCTGAGCGTCTCGCAGCACCCAGTGGCCGCAAACCAAGTTTGGGAACCCCTGGTCTACACTACTCACCTTTTAGTGACACAGCGGTGCTGCTACAACCGTGCTGCTAAAAGGGGCAGAGTGTAGCTGTTGTTCTGCCGACAAAAAGCTTCCACGCACCTTTGTCGGCAGGAGAGCACTCCTGTCGACAAAGCGCTATTCACACTGGCACTTTTCGTCTGTAACACTTTTGTCATTCAGTGTGTGTTTTTTTTAACACCCCCTGACTGGCAAAAGTTTTGCTGACGAAGTGCCAGTGTAGAGAAAGCCTGAGTTTCATCGGTGGAGTAGGGTGGGAGATCTTGCACTGTCATTGCGAGTACTGTATCTTTTCTGAATGAATAATACTTTTCACTTCTGTAATATCTTCCATACAAAACACATTACAAACATGAACGAAATCAGTCTCATCACTTTCCTATGAAGTAGGTAGGAACTATATTATCTCTTTCACAGATGGGGAAACTGAGTCAGAGTGATCAACTGACTTGCCTAAGGTTAAACAGAAAGTCTGGCAGAGTGGGTAATTGAACCCACATCTCCTGACTCATAATCCTGTGTCTTAACCAAAAGACCATAATTCCTCTAATAGGAACTCCCCCAAAATCCATTGATGTTAATGGGTTTTGGATCAGGCCCACAAAGAACTTCAATGTTTACAGATATTTATCTGACACCTCTCACCAGCACTAATGTCACATAATTACATTTTTAAAAAGAGCACTACAATTTTAAATGTACTGAGAAAAAATGAGTGTAGTTCAAAGATATCAGTTCAAGGCCATGAGTTCTATATTTCAGAAAACATATATGTACAATCGGAACACAACCAAATGTTTGCATTGAATATATCTGGACATTGACAACAAGCTTTTCTAAGAAGTCATGCATAAATATTGTTCCACTGAGTGAAGTATTTTGTAAACAAATCCCATTAATTACAACTCCAATTAACATTAGTCTGATTCACATGGATAACCTAAGCAGCGGTTCTCAACCTTTTTCCTTCTGAGGCCTCCCAACATGCTATAAAAATTCCGTGGCCCACCTGTGCCACAACAACTATTTTTCAGTAGATCAAAAGCCAGGTCTGGCATTAGGGGGTAGCAGGCAAAGCAATTGCCCAGGGCCCCACGGCACAGGGGGCCCCGGTGAACTTAAGTTGCTCAGGCTTCAGTTTCAGCCCCAAGCAGAAGTAGACCTGTAGGAGGAATTTGAAGGAAAGGATAGTGGTCTTGCAGATCACATCTAGGAGCGCATTCCATTTCCCAGGATTTCATGCAATAAAACTCAAAGATGGTTATGGGAGAAGTGGACAAAAGAATAATGAAATAATGGAAATGTAGGGCTGGAAGGGACCATCACCTTGAGAGCTTATCTAGTTCAGCTCCCTACGGTGAGGCAGGACCTAGTATACTAGACCATTCCTGGCAGGTTTTTTTCTAACCAGTTCTTTTAAGCCTCCAGTGATGGGGATTCCACAGTCTCTCTTGGAAACTCTTCCAGAGTATAACTATCCTTATATTTGGAAAGCTTTTCCTAATATCTAACCTAAATCTCCCTTGCTGCAAATTAAGGAAATTACTTTTTGTCCTACCTTCAGTGGAATAAAATTGATCATCATCCTTTTTATAACTGCCCTTAACATACTGACGACTGATATCAGGTTCCCCCTCCTTCTTTTCTCAAGAATAAACATGTCCAGTTTTTTAAACCTTTCCTTATAGGCATAGGCACCGACTCCGTGGGTACTCTGGAGTTGGAGCACTCATGGGGAAAAATTAGTGGGTGCTCTGCACCCACCAGCAGCCAAGCGCCCCTTCCCACCCCACCTCACCTCACCTCACCTCCACCTCCTCCCCTGAGTGTGCCACATCCCCGCTCCTCCACCTACCTCCCAGCGCTTGTCGCCGCCAAACAGCTGTGGGTGCTCCAGCCCCGGAGCAGTTTCCTTCATCTTTCTCTTGCTCCTAATGTATTTATAGATCCTCTTCTTATTGCCTTTTATTTTCCTTGCAAGGTATAACTCATTTTGCGCCTTGGCATTTCTGATTTTGTCCCTGTATGTTTGTGCTATTCTTTTGTTCTCATCCTTAGCAATTTGTCCATGTTTCCTCATCCATGTCATTCAATGCTGGGGGATAAGACTAGCATCACTGGTAAAGTTGGAAGGGCTGCAGGGAAGAGGGGGTGTATAGTTCAGAGAACAGCAGATAAGTATGGATGGGCAAATTTGTGAAAGGTCTTGAAACTGAAGACAAGAAACTTGAATTTGATGCAGTGAAAAAGGGGGAGCCAATTAAAGGATTCAAAGTGTGTGTGTGTAACATGGTCAGTATGGTGGATGATGACCATAGTAACAAGGTTTTGAATACACTGGGATGGGGCGTAGGATGTGGGTATTGGGGAGGCCAGAGAAGAGGAGTTTTCATATCTCACAAGGAGGTGATGATGACTTGAATGAGAGTTCTAGTGGTGTGAGCTGCAAGAAAAGTTCAGTATTTAGAAATGTTGTGGAGGAAGAGTGGCAAAATTTTGACCATGGCCTGTATGTGTTGGGTGAGGGAGACTGAAGAGTTGCAGATGAAGATGCAATTTAAAAAGAAAGAAAAATGTTAGAGAATGGCCTGGTCTTTCACATTCAGATCCAGAGATGGATCATTCAGATTTCAAGCATCCTCCACTCTAGAGTTGTGGTTCAGCTCAGAAAGATAGAGTCTATTATCCAAATTCAGATATAGGTTCAAGATTTCAATCACCTCAAGGAGTTGGTGTGATATTATCTCTAGAAAAAAACATATAATACAGTTTGGAGTTAGGTTTATATAGAGGGCAAAATATTCAGAACAGGAGTTTTATGCTGATTGATATTTGCTTGGGAGTCAATTTTGTTCTGCTTGAGAAAAGCTAGGGAAAGGGTTCCTCTTCTCCGATTCACTGAACAGAAGGTAATTGAAGGATCTCTTTATGGGGGAATTTACGACCCTGAAGCCTCAGTCGTTTTGAACTAAATAATAATGCATTTGCATCGTGACTGTATCTAATTTGAATTTCGTTTCCTGCTGCCTAAACACTTTGAAAAGATGCATGCCTTGAGGTGTCTGCCTGAATAAAATTCCTGTGGAATTGAGGCTTACAAATAAAGTCTGTCGTGGTGCGTTAGAATCTGCCTTGCCCTAGAGAATAGCTCTCCTGATAAATTGTCTGATTTATGATGACAATTGCTCCCACTGTTGTATACAAGTATACCTTACAGTAATGGGGAATTAAAGAGGCTTTCATGTGAACCAAATATTTAGCTTTGAAGTTGTGGGGAATGGAGTGCTCAGTACATCTCAGGAGCAGTCCCTAAGGAACTAACTTTTTCACTTTATAATTTTTTCTCAACATTTCTTCCTTCTCTATAATAATGCTATATGAGTTTGTAACTATACCAAGTAGTCAGAATGCTGAGATTTCATAATGTAGGTTGGGTTAACATGAGCTTCTTTCTGGCTTAAAGAACTCAGGGCTTATTCTTTGCTCTATTACCCCAGTTTTACACCAGTCTGACGCCCCTGACTCTGGTGTGAATTTAGTGTTTGCTAGTGAATCTTTTATAATAGGTTTGGTGTTTGACCATAAGATCCTCAGGAAGGGCCTTTGTTATCCATGTATTTGCAAAGTGCTGTGGACCATTACAGTTCTCTGTAATCCATCACTCTACTTCTTATGCCAGAGTCATACCAGCTCTGTAATTCTCTCTCTTGCCGTTAGATATTTTGTATTTGCCTTTTGTGTCCTGCTCAGTTTGGATTAATCAAAGTGCACATGGAAAGCTGGTATGTTCTCCAGTTACTTACTACCCATGCCATAGCGGGGAGCATTTCATTCCAGGTACCCGTTTGTTAATGACAGTATTAAAAATGACTTTTAAATTGGTTGTTATGAAACAAACAACGAAATGTGAGAACTGACAAACTGCTTACAATTAGTTCTGGTCATTAGAGAATGGCACCCTTGCTGCTGGCGCTGTAAAGTATACAATGTCACATTGCATGAATTATGTGGGGTCATCCTTCCAGTACACCCAAACTACTAGTTATTTATTAATTGTTAGTATTATGGGAGCGCCCAAAGGCCCCAATCAGGATCTGGACCTGTGAAACAAATAAAGCAACTTAAAAAAACCCAAAACAGGACAAAGTGGGTAATGATGATGATTCTAAGGCAACGCATATACAGGATCCAATTCTTTGAGATGCTGAGCACCTCCACCTTCAAATGTTTTTGACTTCCATGAGAGTTAAGTTAATACCTTGCAGTGGTATTTAGGGGACTGAGCTCTAAATGACATGTTTTCTCCATGAAGAATTGAAAAGTGAGTAAAGGGCATAAGCAGCGTTTTCACATACAGACCTTTGACACTCATCACTGCTTTCAGTGCCTTTGAGTTGCGCATGCCAGCTTTCCTTGAAAACTCCAGTGAGTTATGTGAACTATGTGAATGTTATATTGTTCTATGGGGCTGTTTGGGCTGTTAAATTGGGCAATTAAGCCTTTTGCTTGAAGAGAATATGGGAGGAGGTGTTAACCAGTAACCCTAATAACATGGGAAAGTAGTTAGTGTAGTAAGTAATAGAAATTTTAACAGTGCAATTGACTGCAGTTACAGGAGCCTTAACTCCATTCCTTTATTAGGGTTGTAACATATTCAACCCTTACTAGAGGGGTTTCCCTCTAGGTCTGTCTACACTAGTGAATTTTAGTGCACACAGCACCAGCTGAAGCACTTGTGAAAGACTTCATGTCAACACATACACACAAGTGCTCCAAATGCTTCCCAAGCATTCCAGGTACCACTGCAAATGCACTAGAACCAAGCAAAGCTGCCATTTCAGTCTAGCATAGACAGGACATGCAGGCAACGAACCTGCACTGGATCAACTGTTCTTCAAGCGCAACTACACGATGTTCTTGCGCAGCTTTCAGTGACAAACCTCAGAGCATTACCTCTATCACCTGTCAAACCCAACCACTGGCTGCATGCATGAGGAAGCTCTTGGCTTTGCCTATTACCCCAACCCCTCTGTTGCACGCAGGTTTAGGAGCAGCTAAGGGAGTGCTCAGCTGGTCTTCCTCCTGCCAATCACCTCCCTGCTTCTCCAAGGGAGTAGTCATGCAGGATGCAAACAGGTTCCTTAAAATTAAAAACCAAAGTCAAAATCCCATTTGCAAACAGTAACACTTCTTCCCATCACAAAACTAGTTTTTTCAATTTTAATGAAGAAACTAATTTTACTTTAACTCTCACCCCAAATTCCTCCTCCTGACTTGTCACCTGAAAAACACAAAGTAAACATGTATTGCACACGTACTTAACACATGTACTCACCGCACAGGGAGCTGAGGTTGGCACTGTGGGTAGAACATAGGGCACAGAAGGTTAGTAGCTCATTACGATCCAAGTTTTCTAAAATTTGAAATGATTAGCCGTCAACATTTTTCAAACAAGTACATTTGGACTTCTTGGAAATAGGTGTAACAGTAACAGAACACAAAAGGCCAACTCCAGACTTAAGTGATTTAATCTAAAGGGTGTTTAATACTATTTCCATGCTGCTATTTAAAAGAAGGCTTTTAAAATAGATTTTTACTATTATGTATAATGTATCGAGTTCCATAGATGTACATCTGCAAGACAACAACTTGCAAGACATTCAAGACAACAACAACTCTGCCCAGAAGACCTTGCAATCTTGATTACTATTAAAAAGTGGTAACCAATCACAAAAGGATGCAGGGAAGGGAAGGAGAGTTCATAGAGAACAATGAAAAAAGGGACGCTGTTCTTCAGTGGGAAGCAATGGGTGCTGTGTGCACTCAGCACCTCTGAAAGTCAGACTGCTCATTTAGGAACCTACACATGGATTTAGATGTCTATGTCTAGGCATCCACGCTTGAAAATTTTAGACACATAGTATGTTATCATAATAGACATTGGGCCAAATTCCAAAGTCCTTACTCAGTTCTTACATTGACAAAAGCCAGATTGGCATCTGTGATTGTGCCTGAAGA
This sequence comes from Terrapene triunguis, assembly GCF_002925995.2. Taxonomy (NCBI): domain Eukaryota; kingdom Metazoa; phylum Chordata; order Testudines; family Emydidae; genus Terrapene; species Terrapene triunguis. The sequence continues at coordinate 78,716,655 of NW_020664417.1, forward strand.
GAGAATGAGTAAGAACTTCAGGATTTGGGCCATTGAGATTGGAGGTGGAAAAGACCTAAAAGATCATTGTTACCATAGCAGAATTATTCCCTTCACCAGACGTCAGTAGCGTTTCACTGATTGTTATTGTTTCTTAGTCCTTTTTTTCACAGTCGGATGTTTTCCCAGGGAGCAGTGCAGATTCTCATTCACATAATGCACTTTGACCCAAAGATAAGAGCGTGATATTGCCTGAGACACTTAATTAAGAGAACATCTTCTCAGTGGTCTGTAGCTGCAGTCTTCAGAAGCATGATCTTGTTTCTGACTGTAGATTAATTAATTAAAGTTGCAAGCACATTTTTCCCTGTCAGACTTTTGACTGGCTCTGAAATGTGTGTGGACAGTTTAAAAGAAATATCTTCTGTCAGCACAATCGCACCAGCTTCACTTCATATTTTGTTTAAAACAAAAAAGAACAGATGCCTGATAAATTGTAGCACCAGAGTTGAAACTTGCATCGTCAGCATTGACTTCATAACTGCGTGAACATTTTCCAACTCCCTGGGCCAGGTCTGATTTCTGTTACATGAGTGCAAACCCACAGTAATGCTTTTGAATTCAGTGGAGGTTTTCAGGATTTATATTGGTGTAAATGAAATCAGAATTCATCTCCATGTAAGGACAAACAATTGAAACTGTTTATACACAGTCTGAAAGATAGTTGCAGCATATTTTGATACTGGTGGGGAATGGGCAAGCCGAGGAAAGTCTGGCTTTGGCTTTTCCTATCCGCCATAAACGTTTCTGAATCTGAACTTCTTCTGCATCCTATGCTCCAAGGATAGATTCCCAGAGTGCAGGGCACTTAGTTAGTCACATGCAGAAATCACTGGCCCTATTCTAACCCTTTGGTGTGTGTGACAGTGTACCCCATAAGGCTTTATGGGGAGGGGGTGCTTATAAATGTATGTATGACATAACTGAAATATGTTTGGTGCTGCCTGTGCCAGGTAACATATCTCCGTAAAGGTTATGGTCTACTATATCTATTCATCCTATTTGTACATATATATATCATTTTCTACCTGAGGTTAAGAATATGGGCTGTATGCTTGCTGGGTTTCTAAGTAAGCTTTGGGAGGCATTTGGTCAGCTTCTTTAGGAAGGAATTCGCCAGGTTAAGTACCTGATCAGGGAACAATGCATCTTGGAATGCTCCAATCCACATAAGAAGTCTTCCTGGAGACATGCAAGATTCCATGTGGGCAATGGCTTCAGCCTGTAAAGACTGAGTCATGCAGGGACATGTGACTTGCCCAGGTGACTCCAGAACTCCATCTTGGAGCTGGACTTTGCATAGGAGGGAGGAGGGGGGTCTCCTCCCACAAGAGAGAGTCTATTTAACCCTGGGGGAGACCCCTCCATTTTGTCTTCAGCTGGCTAAAGAAGGAGCCTCTCCACCCCCCCAGGATGCTTGAAGGAAACCGAAACGAAAGACAGTAACTACAGGGGTTGTGAGAGATTGCTGGACCCAGGCTAAAGGGAGATTAGCCTGTAAAAGGGAGCATGCTGGAACTGGTGAGGAACTTATCTGTATTTAGTTTGATTAGGCATAGATTTGCGCATTTTATTTTATTTTGCTTGTGACTTGCTTTGTTCTGTCTGTTACTACTTTGAACCACTTAAATCCTACTGTCTGTATTTAATAAAATCACTTTTATTTAGTAATTTACTCAGAGTATGTATTAATACCTGGGGGAGCAAACAGCTGTGCATATCTCTCTATCTGTGTTATAGAGGGCGAACAATTTATGAGTTTGCCCTGCATAAGCTTT